>NC_056038.1:19657216-19850349 GCF_004379255.2 Salvia splendens
GGTTTCCCCCTTTTCTGTGGTATTGTCGTGCTCGTCCCGGTTTATTTTTTGTGAGTAACCAACCCCGTTTCTCGTTCGTTCCTTCATCATTTATAGGACGCCATACGTTGTGTGCGTTGGGTGTTTGTTTGTTGATGAGCTTTATCCACGGCTGATCCGCGGGGGGGGTTCCATTGATTGCTATGGCTCCAGGCGGTAGCTAGCGCCTGATTGCAGTATTTTTTCCCCGCTTGTCCCCCTTTTTCCCGCTCTGTGAGGAATATTTTATTCCAAGTTTAACTCCCTTCCAATTTCCCCCCCCCTTTTTTTTCTCTTTTTTTTTGTTGTCGGCTTCAAGATTCCCATTATGTCATAGGCATTTCGATTATGAACATGTGGACCTGCCATACCACGTTTTGTGGTTTAAACTGTGTGCCTTGGTGGCGGCTCCTGTTCTCTCCGGACCAAATAAACCAAAGATGAGGTATGGGAGTGGCTCGGCTAGATGTTTCTTGTTCGGCTGTTGGCACCTTCGCGCCCACACTTCGATTCTCGTATAGATTGTGTCATTGATATGGATGCGTGGGAACGGGCCTGTGAACCCACCGTCGAACTCACTCCATACCTGCGAGCTCCATATCCTGGATTGAAGAGGTGTTGGAGGACTCAGTGTTTCGGCTCTGTGGGGCAGCATTGGCACTTAGAGGCTAGGCTCAATCTCCCGCCACTGAAGTTTCGTGTCAACCGGCACCCGATTGGAGAGAAGCCTCCAGATAAAGATGGCTATTGAGTTGGTGAGGCCTACCTTCCAAACGTCCCCCAAACCATGGATGATCGGGTTTCGACCTCGAAGTGTTTCCCATGTCGAAGCCACCGTGAATTCCCCATGCTTAGAGAGGTTCCACCTCGGGATATCCTGTTCGTCATGGAGGATCGGTGTATTAATGATGCCATCGGATAACATGCTGAGGGAGGCCGGCCTGATTGTGAAGGAGTTGAAGCTTGGGCACATCCCAACCACCATTTATAATGAACTCCGAGACCCGGGTGGTTGGTCTTCCCCTATCATCAAGACTAAGTTCCCTCAGAGGGCTATTGCCAAGCCAAATGTCATCCCAGAAGTAGATGTCCCCTTGTCCCACTAGCCATCTCATGTGCGGTTGCGCGAGGGGCCATGCTCTTGAGAGCCTTCTCCACGTAGGGCTACTCCTGCTCGGCAATCTCAAGGTGAGCGGTGTGGAGTTGGAGCAATATTTTGCCATCATGTATCTTGCCCAAAGGGAGTTTTGCTCCCGAAATCGCCACCAAAGTTTGATATTGAAGGCGCGGAGGACCTCCATAGTTTTTCGGATCCCAGGCCTCCTTCATCAGTGGGCCGACACATTTGTTCCCATCCAATCCAATGGGTCCGCTTCTTCTCATTCGTAGACCCCCAAAAGAATCGGGCCATTTGTTGATCAAGTTGCTTGAGGGTACCGGCCGTGGGCTCGACGGCTTGAAAGATGTGCAAGGGGGATCGCTTCAAGAGTGCTCTTAATCAACGTAAAGCCTTCCTCCAAAGGATAGGTGACGGTGTGCCCATCCTGAGATCCTTCTTGCAATCTTTTCCCGTAGAAAAGAGGAACATGTCCGTGCGTTTGACACCACGATAGATAGGGACTCCGAGATAGAGGAAAGGGAAAGGCCCCTCTAGAGAAGCCTCCTTCCGCCTGGATCGAGTTTGCCCAATGCTTCATGGGCCTCGGCAATATAGAAATTACTCTTGGCGAGGCTGACTTGTTGGCCGGAGACTCTTTCATACTTTTCGAGACAAGCTCTTAGCCGGCGCATAGGATTTGCCGCCGCTTGAGTGAAGATGATAATGTCGTCCGCATAGGCTAGATGGCTGATCTCCATGCATCTCCGGGAGCTTTGAACGTCATGTCCTTTTGACCGAGGATGAGCTTATCTAATGCTCGGGACAGGTAGTCCGCAGCGATTACGAACAGAGCGGGGGAGATCGGGTCTCCTTGCCGAAGTCCTCGAGTTGATCTAAAGAAGCCCAGGGTGCCCCGTTAACAAGGGACCGAGAACCAGCAATACCCAATACACCTCTCCATAAGTGAAATCCATGAATCCGGGAAACCCATACGGCGTAAAACTTTGAAGAGGAATGGCCATTGGACCCTATCATAGGCTTTAGCCATGTCAATCTTTACTGCCACATTAGGTGCTGGGGAGCATCTAGCGAGCTCATGGAACATCTCTTGGGCCAGAAGTGCGTTGTCGTTAAGGAGCCGACCTTGACAAATCCACTTTGGTTTGGGGAGATGACCTGTGGAGGAAAGGAGAGAGTCGAGAGGGTGAGTACCTTGGTAATGATCTTGTTTAAAACATTGCAGAGACTGATGGGTCGGTAGTCGGTCCATGACTCCGGCGATGCCTTCTTTGGGATAAGGACTATGCTTGTGGCCGTGATGCTTCCTCGGCAGGAAGGCCCCTCTGAAGAACTGTCTGATTGCTTCCACTACCTCCGGCCCCACAATGGGCCAGCAGGCTTGATAGAAGGTGGCCGAGAAGCCGTCGGGTCCGGGTGCACTATCTCCGGAAATGCAAAAGGTGGCACTCCTGACCTCGTCCGCACTTGGAGCATCTGCGATCGTCAGCGACTGCTCGGCTGAGTGGACCTGCCTGGATTAGGTCGAGGTCTGGATCTTCAAGTGTCGGATTGTTGGGGGCAAGGAGTTGTTGGAAGAACTCCACTGCGGACTTTTTAATCTCGGCTCCTCGGTGAGCTCCTGCCCATTGACACGTATTGAATGGATGCGGAGACGAACCCTCCTTTTGTTTCACCCAGCTTTGGTAGAACCGGTAGTTTTGTCTCCCTCGGCAAGCCACCTCAAAGCTGCCTTCTGTCGCCAAAAATCTTCTTCCATTCTCAGCAAAGGATGTACTCGGCAATGTGTTGTTGATCGCTGTCCTGTGATCCGGAGTCGGCCTTGCTTCGAAACAAGATTGGGCCAGAGCAATTTCTTCCTCCTTTTCTTTTAGATTAGCATGGATGTTTCCAAAAACCTCTTTGTTCCACTTCTTAAGGGCCTTTTTAACTCTGGCCTGCTTGATTTGAATGTTTAGGATTCCACCCGCCCCCGTGGGCTCCTCCCATGCTTTTTGCACTACGGCCATGAATCCTTCATGTCGGATCCACATGTTCTGGAACCTGAAAGACTTGGCTCCAGCGGATGTGTTCATCTTCGTGCACCTGACAAGAATTGGTCCATGGTCCGAGGCAATCCGGGGGAGGTTCGTAACCCGAGTAGCCTCGAAGGTCTTAGTCCAATCCTCGCTGACAAGCACTCTATCCAACCTTTCAAAAAGGCCATTCTTGGCCCAAGTGAATGCCGCTCCATCAAAACCAGGGTCGAGCAGCCTACAATCTTCCGTTGCCTCCGCAAAATCTACCATCTCGGCTTGCCGGTTGGTATCACTTCCGACTCTGTCTTGGTGAGATAGCATGGTGTTGAAATCGCCACCGATGATCCAAGGTGTTCCCTCAAGAGGCCCGGCAATCTCTCTCATCTTGTCCCATAAGTGATGTCTTTCAGCCCTTGTACATTTGGCGTACACGGCTGAGATGGCCACCGGCCTAGCAAGGCGGTGGGATTTGAGGTACCCGTGAAGAATTTGTTCCGAGTCAACCTCAATATCAAAAGTGGACCCCTCTTCCGCAAACATCCAAATCTTCTCGTTCGTGTTCGAACCAATGAAGGACAGCCCCAAGGCCTTAGAGAAACGGTCCGGGTCCGGTTGTGTGAGCGGTTCCATTATTGCAAGAAATAAAACATTATGACAACCAATTAGTCTTTTCAGAACGTTTTGAGTGGGCGCATTCGCGATCCCCCTCACGTTCCAAAACATGAGATTGTACGACATTATTAACAAGAAGGGTGCGTACCCAAAGAGGTTGAAGGCCCTCCTTGATAGTCAGTACGGTGTTGCTCATTGTTCGGAGCGACCTCCTCGGCGTCCTCGGCCGAACTGTTGCCTCCTAACTTCTCGGCCCCCACGTGCAATTCCATAAGGTCTTCGTCCGCATCCCCACAATTCTCAACATCAAACTCTCCGTTCTCCATGAGAGTATAATATTGGTTAGTGCTCATGTGGTTCTTTGCCGAGAAGAACCCACGCCCCCTTGTCAAAGCATGGCGCGCGCCTCCTCTCGGATTCCCTCGCCGAACTGGTGAGACCAAGCTCCTCGCATTGGGGGAGCCCCACTCCACGTCCATGTTCCCACGTGGTGTTGGTGGTTCGGTGGTGGGATGCAATGGATTCCCCCGGTTCGGTGGGGACTTCCCAATCTCGATCCCGGCAATGAGCCCGGCAAACTGAGTTCCGGAGCTCGGTCCGCTCCCCAAAGTAGAGTCACCCTTGGAGTTCGGTCCCTCCCAGGAAGTATCACCGGAGTCCTCCCCATTTGTTTTGTTATTGTTTGGTCGATCACCGGCCTTGCCTTGCTTCTTCCCCTGATGTTTCCATTCGTTGGAGCTGGAGGCATTCTTCCCCATATCTTGCTTCCCCTTCTCGGTCTGTCTCTCGGGTTGTGGCTGTTTTGGCGGGCCGTTGTGGTAGTTTCTCTTTGGCGGCCGTTCCTTCTTGCCCGTCGCATAGCACACCTCACTTGCATGGCCGACATGTTTGCATTCTCGGCAATATGATGGTATCTTATCCCATCGGACTCGCTGCACCGTTTCTCGCCCACCAAGATCGAGGATTATCTCTTCGGTAGGTGGTTTTGTGATGTCTATCTCGACGCAAATTCGGGCAAATGAAAGCCGAGTCTTGTTTGCCGTGGCTCGATCAATTTGTATTGGATTGCCGAGAAGCTTGCCGATGGCGAATAAGGCGGATTGGTCGAAAAGATGAATGGGGAGGCCAATTAGGTTGCACCAAATTGCCGCAATGGGGGACTCGCAGTAAGCATCAAAGTCCGGGGACCATTTGAAGACCCTCATCGGGTGTCGGTCAATGAGCCAAACGGGCGTACCCCTTGGGCCTCCAAGGATTCGGGCATAGTCCGCCAAGTCCTCGCATTGAATGAGAATGTGTTTAGCATTAATGTACTTCCAACTAAATCCACACCGAAGTTTAATATTATCGAGGGTCTTTTGGATTTGCAGTCCCGTAGGGATAGAGTGAGAGAACTTACCCACAATGGCGTGTCCCATGCTCTCAGCAAGCTTTTGAGTTTCCGCTCCGGAGAAGTAAATGGCCGGGATGCCGTCGGACACTGAAGCAAATCCAATGTTCTGGAGCTTATCCGGTTCAAAGGCTTGGGGGCCGGTAGGGTCAGTCGAGCCTTTGAGCATGTCCGCCATCGTTTTCGGCCGACCGGGGTGGCTTGCGGCGCCTTCACCCCGGCCTTGTAGAGTGTTACTCGCCAAGCCCGACGGGGTACCCTTAAGCAAGTCCGCCATCGATTTCGGCCACGGCGAGGGCCCCGGTGTAGCTTCTACCCCCCCAAGTTGATTAACTACATTCGGCCCTTGTGTTGCGGCATCCGTCGCGGACTTAGGTGTGTTTCCATTTCTCTTCGGATTGTTGAGTTCGGCTTCTCCATTCTCGGTGTGGATCTTCTCGGCACCTACGTTGCCGTTGTGTGCCCTTCTCGGCTTTTCCATTCTCGGCTTTTCGGCTTTTTCTTTCTCGGTGTGGATCTTCTCGGCTTTTTCCTTTTCGGTGAGGATCTGTTCGGCATCATCCATAGGCGTATCGTTGGGTGTTGGTGTGTCTCTTGTCACTGCAACCATCTCGGCACTAGGCGTGGTCTTGTTCGTCGTCTCGATAAAAGGCTTTTCTCGGTAGACGTTAGGGTTCGACTTCGGTCGCAGCTGGCCGAGCTCCGCACTGTAATGTTCCGAACTAGCCTCAAACGTAGCTCGGAGCTTGCTAGTTCGTCCTCGTTCGAGAGGGGGAAAGTCCTCAAGAGAGGGTTCATTCCCATCCCGAGGTGTGTGTGTGACACTTTGCATGCATCCCGAAGAGTTTAGGGGGAACTCCAGTGGTTTGTGACCGGCCGTAATGAGAGGTTGCGCAACCAATGTGTCTAGCATCTCCGCCGAGTCCAAGGCGGCTAAGTGGATGATTTCGGCCTTTGTTGGTTGCGTTGGGGCCTCCACGACAATCGTCTCACGTGAGCTCTTGGGACGGAAAGGAGTTAGCCCACTTTCGGAAGGAGGTTTTGGTCTCCAAGCCAATTCGGGAAAGTTGGGTTGCTGCAAAAAGGAGCTAGATTTTTGTTGTTTTGGGGGCTCAACGGATGCATTGGGGCCAGCATCACGTGGTGTTCCGAAGTGGCAAGGCGCCAAGGAACTTTCGGAAAGTGATTTTGTTGTTGTGCCCATTTCGGGCAAGTTGACTATCGCGTCCACCAAGGCCTTTTGACCCATGCTAGAGCCATCTCTCTCCGAGCAGCCATCATGTGGGGGGTTGTGCTCTCCTCCGTCACCGGTCCCCGCGTTTGCGCCGGCCGCAAGGTCATCGGCCGGAGCGTTGCCAACAGTTCTGGCGCCGGCAAGTTCTTCATTAATCTTAGCTTCATCTTCACCGTTGGGATTAGGGGAGGGCTCCATCGACGTCGGGAAGATGGGGCCTTTGCATTTTGGACTTCCGACCGGCGAGCTCCCTTCGGCCCCGAAATCAATCTTCTTCCTAAGTTGCTTGTCCTCCGGCATCGGTGAGGGTACGAACCTTTTCCGACCAGTGCCTTTGGTGGGGGGGGCTGGTGTACTTTTCCGTGCCTTCACCTTCATTTTCAAAGTTTTCCTCGCCACTTTCTTGCAGGGAAAAATTATGGAGGGAGACTCCTCCGACGTGAAAGTCATTGGCTGGTCCGAGAGAGGGTCCTCGGCCGACCGGAGGACCATTAGCTGGTCCGAGATGGTGCGCGGTTCTTCGGACTCCGGGGGGGGATCCGGCAGGAGCTCCGGCATGATCGAGAGAGTGAGTCGAGTCACCAGCCGCTCCGGAGCTTTGTTCGTGCCTTAGCCAAAGGAGTGGGTTGGTTGGTGAGAGTCCGAGGTCGGGAGGGTGGTGGGTGGCTGGTGGAGCGGGGGCGTGAGGGGGACCGTCGACAGTGGTGAGCCGAGTGAGAATGGGGTAGGCGGCGATGTGGGAACTCAAAACGTGGTGGGGGATTCTAGAGAGAAGGGAGAGCGTCTCTCTCTAACTTACAATTCCTTGGATAGGAGCTGGGGGCATTCTTCCCCGTATCTTGCTTCCCCTTCTCGGTTTGTCTCTCGGGTTGTGACTGTTTAGGCGGGCCGTTGTGGTAGTTCCTCTTTGGCGGCCGTTCCTTCTTGCCCGTCGCATAGCACACCTCACTTGCATGGCCGACGTGTTTACATTCTTGACAATATGATGGTATCTTGTCCCATCGGACCCGCTGCACTGTTTCTCGCCCACCAAGGTCAAGGATTATCTCTTCGGTAGGCGGTTTTGTGATATCTATCTCGACGCAAATTCGGGCAAATGAAAGCCGAGTCTTGTTTGCCGTGGCTCGATCAATCTGTATTGGAGTGCCGAGAAGCTTGCCGATGGCGAATAAGGCGGATTGGTCGAAAAGATGAATGGGGAGGCCAATTAGGTTGCACCAAATTGCCGCAATGGGGGACTCGCAGTATGCATCGAAGTCCGGGGACCATTTGAAGACCCTCATCGGGTGACGGTCAATGAGCCATACGGGCGTACCCCTTGGGCCTCCAAGGATTCGGGCATAGTCCGCCAAGTCCTCGCATTGAATGAGAATATGTTTAGCATTAATGTACTTCCAACTGAATCCACACCGGAGTTTAATATTATCGAGAGTCTTTTGGATTTGCAGTCCGGTAGGGATAGAGTGAGAGAACTTACCCACAATGGCGTGTCCCATGCTCTCAGCAAGCTTTTGAGTTTCCGCTCCGGAGAAGTAGATGGCCGGGATGCCGTCGGACACTGAAGCAAATCCAATGTTCTGAAGCTTATCCGGCTCAAAGGCTTGAGGGCCGTTAGGGTCAGTCGAGCCTTTAAGCATGTCCGCCATCGATTTCGGCCGGCCGGGGTGGCTTGAGGTGCCTTCACCCCCGCCATGTAGCGTGTTACTCGCCGAGCCCGACGGAGTACCCTTAAGCAAGTCCGCCATCGATTTCGGCCACGCCGAGGTCCCCAGGGTAGCTTCTACCCCCCCATGTTGAGTAACTTTATTTGGCCCTTGTGTTGCGGCATTCGCCAAGGGCTTAGGTGTATTTCCTTTTCTCTTCGGGTTGTTGTGTTCGGCTTTTCCATTCTCGGTGTGGATCTTCTCGGCACCATCGTTGTCGTTGTGTGCCCTTCTCGGCTTTTCCATTCTCGGCAGTTCGGCTTTTCCTTTCTCGGTGTGGACCTTCTCGGCCTCTTCATTCTCGGTGTGGATCTTCTCGGCATCCTCCATTGGCGTATCATTGGGTGTTGGTGTTTCTCTTGTCAATACGCCCATCTCGGCACTAGGCGTGGCCTTGTTCGTTGTCTCGATAATAAGCTTTTCTCGGTTGGCGTTAGGGTTCGCCATAGGTCGCGGCTGGCCGAGCTCCACACAATAATGTTCCGGGCTGGCCTCAAACGTAGCTCGGATCTTACTAGTTCGTCCTCGTTCGAGAGGGGGGAAGTCCTCAAGAGATGCCCCACTCCCATTCCAGGGTGTGTGTGTGACATTTTGCATGCATCCCGAAGAGTTTTGGGGGAACTCCGGTGGTTTGTGGCTGGCCGTCGGTAGGTTTCCGGCACGGAGAGGCTGCGCCACCGCTGCATCGAGCGTTTCCACCGAGTCCAACGCTGCAAGATGAAGGATCTCATCTAGTTTTGGGTTCCTTGGTGGGGATCCAAACGATGCAACTCGTGCCATGTTAGGGGGGAAAGGGGGGGGGGGGGCACTTTCAAGGGGGGCTTTTGTACTTGCTATCATTTTAGGCAAGTCTGCTTTTGTACCTGATGGCTTAGGTAGGAAAGGTGGAATAGTGCTTTCAAAGTCAACTTTTGTCCCAGCCTCCAGATTAGGTAGGTTTGCTTTTCCACTCTCCAATGGGGCAAGGACAGCACATGGGGCAGCTTGTGCTTCACGTGACCTAGCAAGTCTTGGCTGGGGATTGTGGAGGGGGGGGACTTCACCGGAAACGGTCATAAGCTCGACGGCGGGAGCAGCAGTTTCCGGCGAGCCGCCTTCTTCCGGCACGGTTCTACCGTTGGGTGCATCGAACTCTTCTTCACATTCATTCCAATGCTCCACTTCCTCTTCCTTCTTATGAGGCAAGTCGGGGTCCTCCAACCTGAAAGAGACCCCCAAGTCGAGGGACGGAGTCGCCGGGAACAGGGATCCTTTGCATTTGGGACTACCGGCCGAAGGTCCTTCCTCCTCACCGAAGTCTATCTTCTTCCTTAGTTGCTTGTCCTCGGGCATCGGAGACGGGACAAATCTCTTACGACCATTGCCTTTGGTAGGAGGCGCCGGCGTACTTTTCCGGGCTTTGAGCTTTGCTTTAGCCATTTTTAGTTCCATGGATTTGGTCGGACGTTGAAGGGAAGCGGCCTCACCAGCTCGGAAGACCATTTGCTGATCGGAGAGGACCCGAGCTTCTCATCCCCGGGAACAATGTCAGGCAAATGATCCGGATTTAGGGCCGGAGTGTCTCTCTTTTCGTCGGGGTTCGGCGGTTGCCCCATTGTTTCGGCCAGCCGGGCGGGCTTCGACAAGGTATAGCCAAGACGTGGAGTAGAGGTTGACGGGAGCCGCGAGCCAAGTTCGACGTTGAAGTGGTTTTCGTCGGGATGAACCGGGGGTGACAAGCGGAGTGGGATTGGGAGGAGGACGGCAGGGTGGTAACCACCAAGGAGGATGAAGAAGGTGATGAACCGAAGACGAGGGAGTGGTGGCTGGGGTCGGCGAGTGTCGTCGGGTGGCGAGGTGGTGGTGGGAGATTGGCGGCGGAGGTCAAAGGTGGTACAGTAGGGTGGAGAAATTTAGAGAGAAGGAGGAGCTTCTCTCACCTGTTTTCGGGTTCTTTTTTTTTTTTTTAGTTACATTTTATGTTAAATAAGTGACTTTAGATGTCCTAGAGTTACACCAAAGGTTTAGGAGTTACTTTTCTTTTATTATGAGTCATTTTAAGTGTCTTAAGTTGTACTAATGATGTGAGACTTTCAAGAGTCCATTCAAGCCTATATAAATAGGCTTGTAAGCATGTCATTTGAAGACACCATTGATCAAATACGAAAATAGACTTTGTCTTGTGAGTTGAATTATCTTTGTAGAGTTTTTCACTTGTTTGGAACTTATCAAGATAGTTTGAGCATGTTCTTGTGGCGTTCAATCATACCGAGGTTCTTGGCTGATCATATAGCCAACGGGTCGAGGTTTTCCAAGCTGTGGAAGTGGATCAAACCAGATTATCAATCAAGGGAGTCCGCTGCCAAACCTTATACGTGGGGTTCTTGATTTGTTTTTACTTGTGTTATCTTTACAAAAGAGAAAGAGTGGTAAAAGGCTTGAGTGGTGAGATTATTTGAGGGGAGGTAAAAGCCAACGAGTGATATACACGAGTGTTTTGTGAGGTTTATTTTTGTGTGATACACGAGTGAACTGTGAGGATGAATTCTACTGATGACAATCAAATTGATCCTACGTTGAAAGCCATGCAACAACATTTTAGAAGGCTTGGACGTGTTCTGGAAAGTGTTTCAGAGTGCTTGGAGAGGCTGGAATTTCAAGCAGATGCAAACAATAACGAGGAAGAAGAGAGTGGAGGAGAGGATAATGCTTCATATAGGCATCGAAATGAGAGACATGGAAACGGTAGAAAAGGGCGTACAAATGAAGTTGATGGTGATTTGAGAAGCATCAAACTGAAGATCCCAACATTCCAAGGAAGGAGTGACCCGAAGCTTATTTGGAGTGGGAGCGAAAGGTGGATCTCATCTTTGAATGTCACAACTATTCCGAGGAGAAAAAGGTTAGACTTGCTGCTATTGAATTCACTGACTATGCTATAGTTTGGTGGGATCAATTGACAACCAGTACAAGGCGATATGGAGGAAGACCAGTTTCGACTTGGGAAGAAATGAAAGGCATAATGCGTAAGAGATTTGTATATTCTCATTATTTTCGTGAATTGTATCAAAAATTACAATCTATGAAACAAGGTACTAAATCTGTTGATGAGAACCACAAAGAGATGGAGATTGCTATGATTAGGGAAAATGTTGAAGAAGATAGAGAAGCAACCATGGCTCGATTCTTATGTGGGCTGAATAGGGAGATTGCAAGCATTGTGGAGCTTCAACACTATGTGGAGTTGGAGGACATGGTTCATATGGCCATGAAGGTGGAGGGACAATTGAAGAAGAAGGGAACAATCCAAAAGAATTTTTCAACAAGTTCTCATTCTTCAAGGACAAAAGAGTGGACTTCATCCAAATCCAATTTTGGGGAAGCTTCTAAACCCCAAAATGAAGAGTCGACATCCAAGTCCAAAGAATTTGAGAAGGGTAAAGGTATTTCTACTTCTACTTCTACTTGAAATAGAGATATCAAATGTTTTATTTGTCATGGTGTTGGACACAATAAAAAAAAAGGTGTTGGACACATTGCATCTCAATGTCCAAACAAAAGGGTGATGATTTTGAAGCCAAATAGAGAGATAGAATCTGAAAGTGAACGTGAAGATGATGATGAGGAGGAGGAGGGTAAACAATTGGAGGAGATTGGACCAGAACATGGAGAACTTTTGGTGGTTCGAAGGGCTCTAAACATGCTAAACAGAAATGATGATCATCAAAGGGAGAACATCTTCCACACAAGGTGTTTGGTCCAAGGTAAACTTTGCATAATGATTATTGATGGTGGTAGTTGTTCAAATGTTGCAAGTTCTGAACTCTTTCTCTTTTGCAAAGATAACACAAGTAAAGAGAGAGACGCTCCCCCTTCTCTCTAGCAATTCCCCCACCTTGATCCTTTTCGCCATCCACCCACTCACACCCACGACCCGCCGCGACTCCCTCACGCCGACCACCACACCTCACCCCCCCATAACCCGCCGAGACCTTTTCCACGCCGGTCGTGTCACCATCCCCCCTCAACTCCACCGTCTCCCCACCTTGGTTCGGCGCTGCGGTCACTCCCTCGGCTGGCCATGCCGGACCCCCCCACGAACCCAACCCCGGCCCCACCAGACCCCGAGGAGGCTAGGTCCATCCCGGACCAATTTATGATTTTCCACTCATGCGATGACCCAACACCAAAGGTCTCGGCCAAAGATTTGAAAATGCAAAGCAAGAAGAATAGGATGATGGCTAGGAAGAGCACGCCGGCACCTCTCACAAAAGGTCATGGCCGGAAAAGGTTCGTACCTTCTCCACTCCCGGAGGACAAACAACTTAGGAAGAAGC
The DNA here is from genome assembly GCF_004379255.2 of Salvia splendens. Lineage (NCBI taxonomy): Eukaryota > Viridiplantae > Streptophyta > Magnoliopsida > Lamiales > Lamiaceae > Salvia > Salvia splendens. The sequence goes on from NC_056038.1 coordinate 19,669,625, forward strand.
TCGACTTTGGAGAAGAGGAGACCTCCGAGCCCGAGTCATCCGTCCCGAGCCCCGACCTTGATAGCCTTAAATCCAAGGTAAATCTTTTTCCGGCTTGCTCCATTGATAGCAAGGAAGCACTTGGTCTAGGAGCCCTTCCTAAAGCCCCCACATCCGAGGAGGGGGTCCAAATGGAAGTGGTGGTTCACGGAGATGCACCGGCGGCGGAGGTGGCGCCACCCTTCGACCATGGACCCGTCTTGAGCGAGATGACCGTTGGAGGGGATGATGTCGGACCCCTAAACGTATCCCAAGAGGATTTGACCGTAGCATGTGTGCCAAAAAGTACATTGGGGAGTGAGATAGTCAACTTGCCCGAATTGGGCATGGGAACAAATCACCTTTCGGAAAGTGCTTTTGCCCCTTACCAAAACCGGAAGTCACATGTGGAGCCATGCTCACCCCTACCAATGCAGCAAATGAATCCAAAAAAGAGTGATATCCTCCAAATCATTCACCTGGCCGCGGCGGAGATGCTTGATGCGGCGGCGGCGCAGCCCCTCCTCGCCGAACCCTCACCGGCCACGGACTACACGGCGAAGGTCACCCTTCTCCCAGACCGGAGAGACAAAGATATTGAACAATGCGCGCCTCTCATTGAGCATGGCCCTTCCCTTGAAGATTTCCCACCTCTCGAAAAGGGAAGGACCCGGAAAATCCGAGCATCATTCGAAGCCGGCTCGGCGTTAGTGAGTACGGGATGGCCGAGGACCAATGCAATCCGCAACCCCCCTCGAGACACGTCCGCGCCTTCGGCCTCGGACACGCATGCGATGGACCCGACGCCGACCGAGATGGACATAGAAATGCCGCGGCCTCCTTACGCACCCAGGGTCGAGAGGGACTCGTGTGATGATCCGCGAACCGACCCAAACGGTGTAGCTAAATCAAAAGATAAGCCGACACACAACCCTTTAGGAGGCAATACCGAGCCGGGCGTGGGGAACCCCACCAAGCCAAAATCCATGGCCGACATGGTGCGGGGGCCATCGGCGGTTGAAGGCCCGCAAGTCTTTGTCCCGGAGAACATCCAAAATATCGGCTTTGCTTCCACGGCAAACGGAGTGCCATCCATTTACTTCTCCGGGTCAGAAATCCAAAGGTTCGCCTCGTCCCTCGGCCATGCTATTGTAGGTAAGTTCTCGCACTCAATCCCGGCTTCCTATCAAATCCAAAAGGCTCTAGACAACATTAAGTTTTGCCGTGGCTATACTTGGAAATATATTAATGCCAAACATATTCTTGTTCAATTTGAGGACATGACGGACTATGCTCGGCTCCTAAGTGGACCCAAAGGGACACCGGTGTGGTTCATTGATCGGCATCCGATGAGAGTTTTCAAATGGTCTCCGGAATTTGACGCCTATTGTGAATCTCCAATTGCGGCTATATGGTGCAACCTAATTGGACTCCCGATCCACCTATTTGATCAATCGGCCCTCTATGCCATTGGGAAACTCCTTGGTAACCCGATACAAGTAGATAGAGCGACGGCCAACAAATCAAGACTCTCCTTTGCGCGGCTATGCATTGAGATCGACATTACAAAGCCGCCACCCGACGAGATCATCCTTGACATTTGTGGGCGTCCTTTGGTGCAGCAAGTAAAGTGGGATAAGATCCCGTCCTACTGTGGAGAATGCAAACATGTCGGTCACAAGAGTGAAGTTTGTTACGCTTCCGGGAAGGCGGATCGACCTCCAAAACGAAATTACAACTTAGCAACACCAAAACAACCACAACACGGAGGAATAGGAGCTAAGAAGAACAATACTGATCCGAGGCACACCGATAATAACATGGAATGGAAACAACAAGGGAAACACAAGGGAAAGGAAGGAAACATCCGGATGAACCCGAGAGCCAATATGTACTCGGGGGCGGAGTGGTCGGGGCCGGACTTTTTGGGTGATATGCAAGGTGCCGGGAGTAAGGACATGATCATCATCCATGATGAGCATACCACCTCTTCACCTAAAGGGGTGCTCGCTAAATTCCCCTCTTTTGGAAATGGGCGCGGGGGTACGCCAAGAGGAGCGGACATGGCGCGGCGAGAAGTGAACCCGACTTCGGGGGCCCATGTGCAACCGAAAGGCTTCTTTAAACCCTTCGACCTAGAGAAAACCGAGGCACAAGGGCCATCAAGTCACTTGAGTACTAACCGATATTTCAACCTCATGGCTCAAGAGAACTTCGTGGAAAATGATATGGAAGACGAGGAAAATTGGGATGATACCATCTCCCATAATGAAATCGATGAGGGCGCCAATCCCGCCTTTTTGGAGGCCGCGGCATCTCATGGGGAGAAGGACCTTCAAATCATTGAATTCCAAGGAGGGGGGTCAATCCCGCCGGGTACGAACTCCTCTTGTTAATCATGTCGTTAAATTTTCTATTTTGGAACGTTAGGGGAATCGCGAACGCGTCAACCCAAAACGTCCTAAAAAGACTAATTAAATCTCATAATATTTGTTTTCTTGCAATAATGGAGCCGCTTACCTCCCCTAATCCGGACAAATTCTCGAAAGTGTTGGGGCTGTCCTACAAGGGGACGAACACCAATGGGAAAATTTGGATTTTTGTGGAGGAAGGGATGGATTTTGTTGTGATGGATGACACGGACCAGCTGCTACATGGGAGGCTCACTTGTCCCCGGATCTCAACCCCTATTATGATCTCGGCCGTGTATGCTAAATGCACGAGAGGAGAGCGGCATGCCCTTTGGGAAAAGATGAGAGATATTGCCCAAGTTTCGGAGGGAATACCGTGGTTCATTGGAGGGGACTTCAACACAATCCTCTCCACTCGAGATAGGACGGGAAGCGACACAAATCGTCAGGGCCGAAATGGTGGATTTCGCAGAGGCCATTGTGGATTGCAGACTAATGGACCCAGGCTATGATGGGGCTGAATTCACCTGGGCAAAGAACGGCCTCATGGAAAGGCTGGATAGGGTGTTGATTAGTGAGATGACGCCCCAATTGTTTGATGCAATAAGAGTCACTAACCTACCCCGTATTGCTTCGGACCACGGGCCTCTCCTCGTCAGATGCAGGCTACCTAATGCCCACGGGGGTGGTAGAGCCTTCCGGTTCCAAAACATGTGGGTCCGGCATGAGGGTTTTGGTGAGTTGGTGCAAGAAGATTGGATGGCTCCCACGGAGGCTGTGGGCCTCCTCAATTTGAAGATCAAGCTGGCTAGGATCAAACAAACGCTTAAAAGATGGAACAAGGAGGTTTTTGGGAATATACACGCCAGCCTCAAAACTTGTGAAGAGAACATTGCGCTGGCTCAATCGGAGTTTGAAGGTGACCCCTCGGCCCGGAATAGAACAGGGGTCAACAAACAAATTGCTGAGTACATCCTTCTCCTTAAGATGGAGGAAGATTTTTGGCGTCAGAAGGCGGCCCTCCGTTGGTTGGAAGAAGGGGATAAAAACACTAGATTTTACCAAAGTTGGGTGAAGCAGAAGAGGATTCGGCTACGTATCCACAAGATTAACGCTAATGGGCGTGAACTTACGGATGACACGGCCATCAAAGAATCGGCGGTTGAGTTCTTTCAAAACCTCCTAGCCCCAAGCTACCCGGAGCTTGTGGATCCGGACCTCAGCCTCTTACATCCACTCCCTCCCTCGGAGCAGTTGGCGGGCCTCCCCAAACCCCCGGATGCGGATGAGGTGAAACGAGCTGTCTTCGATATCTCGGCCAATAGCGCGCCCGGCCCGGATGGCTTCTCGGCATTGTTCTTCCAAGCTTGTTGGGGCATCGTGGGGCCAGACGTGGTGGAAGCGGTTAGGCAATTTTTTGGTGGGGCTTTCCTCCCCCGCAGCTTCACGGCCACGAGTATCGTACTCATCCCCAAGAAGCCTTTACCCGAGACTTGGGGAGACTATAGGCCCATTAGCTTGTGTAACGTGATCAACAAGGTGATTACTAAAGTCCTCACGAGGCGCCTTGCCCCATTCCTTCCAAGTGTTGTCGCACCGAATCAAAGCGGGTTTGTCAAAGGGAGGCTCCTCAATGACAATGTACTCCTTGCACAGGAGATGTTCCATGAGCTCCATAGAAGTACACCAGCCCCTAATGTTGCTATCAAGATTGACATGGCTAAGGCCTATGATAGGGTTCAATGGCCGTTCCTCCTAAAAGTCCTCAAGCAAATGGGCTTCCCCGAACCTTGGGTGGCGCTCATAGAAAGGTGCATCGGGACATGCTGGTTCTCGATCCTTATCAACGGGGCCCCGACGGGCTTTTTCAAATCCACTCGTGGCCTTAGACAAGGGGACCCCATTTCCCCCGCCCTCTTCGTCCTTGCTGCGGACTACCTCTCGAGATCACTCGATAAACTTATCGTCGGAGATAAAGAGATGACATACAAAGCAACCCGAGGCAGCATGGAGATCAGCCACCTCGCCTATGCGGACGACATCATCATCTTCACGCAAGCGGCCGTAAAGCCCCTCCGGAGGCTACGTGCATGTCTTGAGCATTATGCCGAGGTGTCCGGACAACAAATCAACCTCGGCAAGAGCAATTTCTACATCTCCGAGGCGCATGAAGGCTGGTCAAACATAATTCAAAGTGAAGGAGGTTTCTCACGAGGTACGTTCCCCTTCCTTTACCTTGGTGTCCCTATTTACCGGGGGGTGAAGCGCACGGATATGTTCATGTTTCTTCGAGAGAAAATCTCGGCTAGGATATCTGGATGGGCCCACCGACACCTTTCCTTTGGGGGGAGACTAACCTTGATAAAAAGCACACTTGAGGCGATTCCCTTACATATTTTTCAAGCGATCGAGCCAACCGGCGGAGCCCTCAAGCAATTAGATCAACAAGTGGCTCGCTTCTTTTGGGGGTCGAGTAATGAGAAGAAAAGGACGCACTGGATAGGATGGGATCAGGTTTGCCTACCCACGGCCGAAGGGGGCTTGGGCATTCGGAAGATCAAGGAGGTCTTACGTGCCTTTAATATTAAATTATGGTGGAGATTCCGGGAACAAAACTCCCTTTGGGCTACGTACATGATGACTAAATATTGCCTTAAGGCGTCCCCACTCACAGCTAGAGCCTCGGGGAGGTGTAGCCCTACTTGGAAGAGGCTTTTGAAGGCTCGGGCACAGGCGCAACCGTACATTCGTTGGGTGGTGCGAGAAGGTAAGATATCATTTTGGGATGACCTATGGCTAGGAGAGGTTCCTTTGAGGGAACTTTGTCTTGATGATAGGGGAGGCCCCCTTGTCCATGTTGCTGATTACATTATCAATGGATCTTGGAATGAAGCCAAGTTGCGGATTCTACAAGCGCAAGCCGGCCTTACACAACACATCGTCCGGAAGATCCTTGACACGCCAATCATCCCGGAGGGGCCGGATGTGCCGAGATGGAGGCTTTCACACAATGGGGAGTTCTCACTAGCATCAACTTGGGAGACCATCCGAACTCAAAGACCTATCATCCAAGGCCTTGATGACTTATGGAAAGCAGGCCTCACGTCTTCTATTGCTATCTTCATTTGGAGACTCCTATCCAACCGAATACCGGTGGATACGAAGCTACAGTGGAGAAGAATGGAAATGGCATCTAAGTGCCAATGCTGCCCTCATAGACCGGGCATCGAATCACTGCAGCATCTCTTCATCCAAGGGGCTGGCGCCCGAGGTGTGTGGAGGGAGTTTGACTCCTGGTTCGAGGGATCTTCACCACCTCTCCGGATCAATGACACCATCCCGGGGAGGCTCGAAGTTTGGGCACGGAGAGTCCAACAACCTGGTAAGAAACACCTCAGCCGGGCCGGCCCGGGCGATGCCGTACCTTATTCTTTGGTTCATTTGGGCTGAGCGAAACAGGAGTCGTCATCAATCGGTGCAATTTAAGCCTTTCAATGTGGTATGGCAAGTGCAAATGTTCCTTAGAAATAGCATGGCCAATGGATCCTACAAACCGAAGCATTGGAAAGGAGTCCGCCTCAAGATCAACGTCCCGAGTCAGGCCGAGCCACGAAGGACCAGGCCCCTCGCGATGGTGGTCAAATGGAACCCGCCGGATGAACCGTGGATCAAACTCAACACTGACGGAGCATACATGGAGGCAACGGATAAAGCCGGGGGGGGAGGTCTTGTTCGTGACCACGAGGGCAACATGCTTGCAGCCTTTACCTCCCCACTCGAGGCTCACTCAGCCCTCGAAGCGGAGCTCCTGGCCATCCAATTCGGGTTGACGCTCGCCGCAGAATTCAGAAGGCCTATTTGGGTTGAGTCGGATGCACAACAAGCGGTTAAGCTCCTAAATGGCACGCACTGGGGACCGGCCCATATTAGTCGGGTGATGGCACGACTAGCAATCCTCAAGCACCAACAAGACACCCGTATCACCTTCATCCACCGGGAAGGGAATAGAGCAGGAGATCTCCTCGCCAAAATGGGATTGGAAAGAAATGACTACTGGCGTATGAATGCCCTCACGGCACCAAGGCACCTCACAGCGATGATTAGGATGGATGCAATGGGTATCCCGAACATTCGGGTCCATAATGAAGAGGAAGAATAGGCTCGAGTTTTGGTGGAAAGGGATATAGTCTTTCCTTTTGTTGAATTGTATTTCACCTTTTGAAAGGGAGTATGATGTGGTCCGGGCTTGTGGAACCGGACCGCATACTACTCCTAATTTTCGTGTAGGCACACCACTTTCGGGTGTGGCCACGTTTTGTATTCAACCACTTTTGAAATATAGGGATGAGGGACCCACGAACCCTCCACCGTGAAGGTGTTTGATTAAAAAAAAAAAAAAAAAAAAAAAAAAATGTTGCAAGTTCTGAAATAGTGGAAAAGTTGAGCTTAACAACGGAAAAACATCATAATCCGTACAAGCTACAATGGCTTAATGAATGTGGAGATATTCGAGTGACTAAGCGAGTTCTAATTTCGTTTTCAATTGGCAATTATAAAGATGATGTTCTTTGTGATGTGGTGCGTTTGCATGGTGTTCCTAGATCAATTGTGAGTGATCGAGATGCTAAATTTGTGAGTCATTTTTGGCGTGTGTTGTGGAATAAGTTGGGAACTAAACTCTTGTTTTCTACTACTTGTCATCCACAAACTGATGGACAAACTGAAGTAGTTAATAGGACTTTGTCTCAATTACGACGAGCTTTAGTTAAAAAGAACTTGAAAAGTTGGGAGGAATGCTTACCTTTTGCTGAATTTGCTTATAGTCGAAGTGTTCATTCTGCTACTAATTTTTCTCCATTTGAAGCTGTGTATGGTTTTAATCCATTGAGTCCACTAGATTTGATTCCAATACCTATTGAAGAACGTGCAAGTCTTGATGGAAAAGCTAAGGCTGAAATGGTGAAAAGATTGCATGAAAGGATTCAAGGACGAATCCTCTTGAAGAAAAAGGGAATGATGGAAACACACCCAAGCTGATCTACAAGGACAAGAAGATGGATCCATTGATCATTCAAAGTGGGCCAATCACAAGAGCTAGAGCTAAGAAGATAAAAGAGTCCATGTTGCTTTTAGTTGCTGAAATAAAAACCCAATTCCAAGACCATTCTACATTGGGCCAAGTGGTGAATATTATTCAAGTTAGTGGGAAGCCCAAGGCATGAAGTTTGGAGGCAGTACATATCACATTTTGGAGGCCCAAATTGATGATACATGATGCATTTTCGTCTAAGTTGGAGTAGTCAAAATGAAGGGTCTTTTTTAGTTACATTTTATGTTAAACTAGCATTACACCCGTGCTATGCACGGACTAAGATATTTCCAAAACATTGATTGTTAGTTTCTATATGATTGAAACAGAATTATAAACATGGAAATTGTAAGTTAGAGAGAGACGCTCTCCCTTCTCTCTAGAATCCCCCATCACGTTTTGAGTTCCCACATCGCCGCCTACCCCATTCTCACTCGGCTCGCCACTGTCGACGGTCCCCCTCACGCCCCCGCTTCACCAGCCACCCACCACCCTCCCGACCTCGGATTCTCACCAACCAACCCACTCCTTTGGCTAAGGCACGAACAAAGCTCCGGAGCGGCTGGTGACTCGACTCACTCTCTCGATCATGCCGGAGCTCCTGCCGGACCCCCCCCCCCCGGAGTCCGAAGAACCGCGCACCATCTCGGACCAGCTAATGGTCCTCCGGTCGGCCGAGGACCCTCTCTCGGACCAGCCAATGACTTTCACGTCGGAGAAGTCTCCCTCCATAATTTTTCCTTGCAAGAAAGTGGCGAGGAAAACTTTGAAAATGAAGGTGAAGGCACGGAAAAGTACACCAGCCCCTCCCACCAAAGGCACTGGTCGGAAAAGGTTCGTACCCTCACCGATGCCGGAGGACAAGCAACTTAGGAAGAAGATCGATTTCGGGGCCGAAGGGAGCTCGCCGGTCGGAAGTCCAAAATGCAAAGGCCCCATCTTCTCGACGTCGATGGAGCCCTCCCCTAATCCCAACGGTGAAGATGAAGCTAAGATTAATGAAGAACTTGCCGGCGCCAGAACTGTTGGCAACGCCCCGGCCGATGACCTTGCGGCCGGCGCAAACGCGGGGACCGGTGACGGAGGAGAGCACAACCCCCCACATGATGGCTGCTCGGAGAGAGATGGCTCTAGCATGGGTCAAAAGGCCTTGGTGGACGCGCTAGTCAACTTGCCCGAAATGGGCACAACAACAAAATCACTTTCCGAAAGTTCCTTGGCGCCTTGCCACTTCGGAACACCACGTGATGCTGGCCCCAATGCATCCGTTGAGCCCCCAAAACAACAAAAATCTAGCTCCTTTTTGCAGCAACCCAACTTTCCCGAATTGGCTTGGAGACCAAAACCTCCTTCCGAAAGTGGGCTAACTCCTTTCCGTCCCAAGAGCTCACGTGAGACGATTGTCGTGGAGGCCCCAACGCAACCAACAAAGGCCGAAATCATCCACTTAGCCGCCTTGGACTCGGCGGAGATGCTAGACACATTGGTTGCGCAACCTCTCATTACGGCCGGTCACAAACCACTGGAGTTCCCCCTAAACTCTTCGGGATGCATGCAAAGTGTCACATACACACCTCGGGATGGGAATGGACCTTCTCTTTAGGACTTTCCCCCCCTCGAACGAGGACGAACTAGCAAGCTCCGAGCTACGTTTGAGGCTAGTTCGGAACATTATAGTGCGGAGCTCGGCCAGCCGAGACCGAAGTCGAACCCTAACGTCTACCGAGAAAAGCCTTTTATCGAGACGACGAACAAGGCCACGCCTAGTGCCGAGATGGTTGCAGTGACTAGAGACACACCAACACCCAACGATACGCCTATGGATGATGCCGAACAGATCCTCACCGAGAAGGAAAAAGTCGAGAAGATCCACACCGAGAAAGAAAAAGCCGAAAAGCCGAGAATGGAAAAGCCGAGAAGGGCACACAACGGCAACGTAGGTGCCGAGAAGATCCACACCGAGAATGGAGAAGCCGAACTCAACAATCCGAAGAGAAATGGAAACACACCTAAGTCCGCGACGGATGCCGCAACACAAGGGCCGAATGTAGTTAATCAACTTGGGGGGGTAGAAGCTACACCGGGGCCCTCGCCGTGGCCGAAATCGATGGCGGACTTGCTTAAGGGTACCCCGTCGGGCTCGGCGAGTAACACTCTACAAGGCCGGGGTGAAGGCGCCGCAAGCCACCCCGGTCGGCCGAAAACGATGGCGGACATGCTCAAAGGCTCGACTGACCCTACCGGCCCCCAAGCCTTTGAACCGGATAAGCTCCAGAACATTGGATTTGCTTCAGTGTCCGACGGCATCCCGGCCATTTACTTCTCCGGAGCGGAAACTCAAAAGCTTGCTGAGAGCATGGGACACGCCATTGTGGGTAAGTTCTCTCACTCTATCCCTACGGGACTGCAAATCCAAAAGACCCTCGATAATATTAAACTTCGGTGTGGATTTAGTTGGAAGTACATTAATGCTAAACATGTTCTCATTCAATGCGAGGACTTGGCGGACTATGCCCGAATCCTTGGAGGCCCAAGGGGTACGCCCGTTTGGCTCATTGACCGACACCCGATGAGGGTCTTCAAATGGTCCCCGGACTTTGATGCTTACTGCGAGTCCCCCATTGCGGCAATTTGGTGCAACCTAATTGGCCTCCCCATTCATCTTTTCGACCAATCCGCCTTATTCGCCATCGGCAAGCTTCTCGGCAATCCAATACAAATTGATCGAGCCACGGCAAACAAGACTCGGCTTTCATTTGCCCGAATTTGCGTCGAGATAGACATCACAAAACCACCTACCGAAGAGATAATCCTCGATCTTGGTGGGCGAGAAACGGTGCAGCGAGTCCGATGGGACAAGATACCAGCATATTGCCGAGAATGCAAACATGTCGGCCATGCAAGTGAGGTGTGCTATGCGACGGGCAAGAAGGAACGGCCGCCAAAGAGAAACTACCACAACGGCCCGCCAAAACAGCCACAACCCGAGAGACAGACCGAGAAGGGGAAGCAAGATATGGGGAAGGATGCCTCCAGCTCCAACGAATGGAAACATCAGGGGAAGAAGCAAGGCAAGGCCGGTGATCGACCAAACAATAACAAAACAAATGGGGAGGACTCCGGTGATACTTCCTGGGAGGGACCGAACTCCAAGGGTGACTCTACTTTGGGGAGCGGACCGAGCTCCGGAACTCAGAATGCCGGGCTCATTGCCGGGATCGAGATTGGGAAGTCCCCACCGAACCGGGGGAATCCATTGCATCCCACCACCGAACCACCAACACCACGTGGGAACATGGACGTGGAGTGGGGCTCCCCCAATGCGAGGAGCTTGGTCTCACCAGTTCGGCGAGGGAATCCGAGAGGAGGCGCGCGCCATGCCTTGACAAGGGGGCGTGGGTTCTTCTCGGCAAAGAACCACATGAGCACTAACCAATATTATACTCTCATGGAGAACGGAGAATTTGATGTTGAGAATTGTGGGGATGCGGACGAAGACCTTATGGAATTGCACGTGGGGGCCGAGAAGTTAGGAGGCAACAGTTCGGCCGAGGACGCCGAGGAGGTCGATCCGAACAAAGAGCAACACCGTACTGAATATCAAGGAGGGCCTTCAACCTCTTTGGGTACGCACCCTTCTCGTTAATAATGTCGTACAATCTCATGTTTTGGAACGTGAGGGGGATCGCGAATGCGCCCACTCAAAACGTCCTGAAAAGACTAATTGGTTGTCATAATGTTTTATTTCTTGCAATAATGGAACCGCTCACACAACCGGACCCGGACCGTTTCTCTAAGGCCTTGGGGCTGTCCTTCATTGGTTCGAACACGAACGAGAAGATTTGGATGTTTGCGGAAGAGGGGTCCACTTTTGATATTGAGGTTGACTCGGAACAAATTCTTCACGGGTACCTCAAAACCCACCGCCTTGCTAGGCCGGTGGCTATCTCAGCCGTGTACGCCAAATGTACAAGGGCTGAAAGACATCACTTATGGGACAAGATGAGAGAGATTGCCGGGCCTCTTGAGGGAACACCTTGGATCATCGGTGGCTATTTCAACACCATGCTATCTCACCAAGACAGAGTCGGAAGTGATACCAACCGGCAAGCCGAGATGGTAGATTTTGCGGAGGCAACGGAAGATTGTAGGCTGCTTGACCCTGGTTTTGATGGGGCGGCATTCACTTGGGCCAAGAATGGCCTTTTTGAAAGGTTGGATAGAGTGTTTGTCAGCGAGGATTGGACTAAGACCTTCGAGGCTACTCGGGTTACGAACCTCCCCCGGATTGCCTCGGACCATGGACCAATTCTTGTCAGGTGCACGAAGATGAACACATCCGCTGGAGCCAAGGCTTTCAGGTTCCAGAACATGTGGATCCGACATGAAGGATTCATGGCCGTAGTGCAAAAAGCATGGGAGGAGCCCACGGGGGCGGGTGGAATCCTAAACATTCAAATCAAGCAGGCCAGAGTTAAAAAGGCCCTTAAGGAGTGGAACAAAGAGGTTTTTGGAAACATCCATGCTAATCTAAAAGAAAAGGAGGAAGAAATTGCTCTGGCCCAATCTTGTTTCGAAGCAAGGCCGACTCCGGATCACAGGACAGCGATCAACAAACACATTGCCGAGTACATCCTTTTGCTGAGAATGGAAGAAGATTTTTGGCGACAGAAGGCAGCTTTGAGGTGGCTTGCCGAGGGAGACAAAAATACCCGGTTCTACCAAAGCTGGGTGAAACAAAAGAGGGTTCGTCTCCGCATCCATTCAATACGTGTCAATGGGCAGGAGCTCACCGAAGAAGCCGAGATTAAAAAGTCCGCAGTGGAGTTCTTCCAACAACTCCTTGCCCCCAACAATCCGACACTTGAAGATCCAGACCTCGACCTAATCCAGCAGGTCCACTCAGCCGAGCAGTTCGCTGACATCGCAGATGCTCCAAGTGCGGACGAGGTCAGGAGTGCCACCTTTTGCATTTCCGGAGATAGTGCACCCGGACCCGACGGCTTCTCGGCCACCTTCTATCAAGCCTGCTGGCCCATTGTGGGGCCGGAGGTAGTGGAAGCAATCAGACAGTTCTTCAGAGGGGCCTTCCTGCCGAGGAGCATCACGGCCACAAGCATAGTCCTTATCCCAAAGAAGGCATCGCCGGAGTCATGGACCGATTACCGACCCATCAGTCTCTGCAATGTTTTAAACAAGATCATTACCAAGGTACTCACCTCTCGACTCTCTCCTTTCCTCCCACAGGTCATCTCCCCAAACCAAAGTGGATTTGTCAAAGGTCGGCTCCTTAACGACAACGCACTTCTGGCTCAAGAGATGTTCCATGAGCTTGCTAGATGCTCCCCAGCGCCAAATGTGGCAGTAAAGATTGACATGGCTAAAGCCTATGATAGGGTCCAATGGCCATTCCTCTTCAAAGTTTTACGCCGTATGGGTTTCCCGGATTCATGGATTTCACTTATGGAGAGGTGTATTGGGTATTGCTGGTTCTCGGTCCTTGTTAACGGGGCACCCTCGGGCTTCTTTAGATCAACTCGAGGACTTCGGCAAGGAGACCCGATCTCCCCCGCTCTGTTCGTAATCGCTGCGGACTACTTGTCCCGAGCATTAGATAAGCTCATCCTCGGCCAAAAGGACATGACGTTCAAAGCCTCCCGGAGATGCATGGAGATCAGCCATCTAGCCTATGCGGACGACATTATCATCTTCACTCAAGCGGCGGCAAATCCTATGCGCCGGCTAAGAGCCTGTCTCGAAAAATATGAAAGAGTCTCCGGCCAACAAGTCAGCCTCGCCAAGAGTAATTTCTATATTGCCGAGGCCCATGAGCATTGGGCAAACTCGATCCAGGCGGAAGGAGGCTTCTCTAGAGGGGCCTTTCCTTTTCTCTATCTCGGAGTCCCTATCTATCGTGGTGCCAAACGCACGGACATGTTCCTCTTTCTACGGGAAAAGATTGCAAGAAGGATCTCAGGATGGGCACACCGTCACCTATCCTTTGGAGGAAGGCTTACGTTGATTAAGAGCACTCTTGAAGCGATCCCCTTGCACATCTTTCAAGCCGTCGAGCCCACGGCCGGTACCCTCAAGCAACTTGATCAACAAATGGCCCGATTCTTTTGGGGGTCTACGAATGAAAAGAAGCGGACCCATTGGATTGGATGGGAACAAATGTGCCGGCCCACTGATGAAGGAGGCCTTGGGATCCGAAAAACTATGGAGGTCCTCCGCGCCTTCAATATCAAACTTTGGTGGCGCTTTCGGGAGCAAAACTCCCTTTGGGCAAGATACATGATGGCAAAATATTGCTCCAACTCCACACCGCTCACCTTGAGATTGCCGAGCAGGAGTAGCCCTACGTGGAGAAGGCTCTCAAGAGCATGGCCCCTTGCGCAACCGCACATGAGATGGCTAGTGGGACAAGGGGACATCTACTTCTGGGATGACATTTGGCTTGGCAATAGCCCTCTGAGGGAACTCAGTCTTGATGATAGGGGAAGACCAACCACCCGGGTCTCGAAGTTCATTACAAATGGTGGTTGGGATGTGCCCAAGCTTTAACTCCTTCACAATCAGGCCGGCCTCCCTCAGCATGTTATCGATGGCATCATTAATACACCGATCCTCCATGACGAACAGGATATCCCGAGGTGGAACCTCTCTAAGCATGGAGAATTCACGGTGGCTTCGACATGGGACACACTTCGAGGACGAAACCCGATCATCCATGGTTTGGGGGACGTTTGGAAGGTAGGCCTCACCAACTCAATAGCCATCTTTATCTGGAGGCTTCTCTCCAATCGGGTGCCGGTTAACACGAAACTTCAGTGGCGGGAGATTGAGCTAGCCTCTAAGTGCCAATGCTGTCCCCACAGACCGAATACTGAGTCACTCCAACACCTCTTCATCCAGGGATATGGAGCTCGCAGAGTATGGAGTGAGTTCGACGGCTGGTTCACAGGCCCGTTCCCACGCATCCATATCAATGACACAATCCCTACGAGAATCGAAGTGTGGGCGCGAAGGTGCCAACAGCCGAACAAGAAACATCTTAGCCGAGCCACTCCATACCTCATCCTTTGGTTTATTTGGTCGGAGAGAAACAGGAGCCGCCACCAAGGCACACAGTTTAAACCACAAAACGTGGTATGGCAGGTCCACATGTTCATTCGAAATGCTATGTCTAATGGAAGCTTGAAGCCGAAACATTGGAAGGGAGTTAAACTTGGAATCAATATTCCTCAACAAGCGGCGGCAATCAGGGCGCTACCCCTAGCCATGGCAATCAAATGGAACCCCCCGGATCAGCCGTGGATAAAGCTCAACACGGATGGCTCCTATAATGAAGCGAACGGCAGTACAGGGGCTGGCGGGATTATTCGAGACCACTCGGGTAAGATGCTCGTCGCCGTCAGCACACCCCTTGAAGCCCACTCGGCATTAGAAGCGGAGCTGTTGGCCATGATTCACGGGCTAAATATAGCCAAGGAATTCGGCCTACCAATCTGGATTGAGTCAGATGCAGAGCAAGCAATTAAATTGGTCAATGGGACGGGATGGGGGCCGGCACTCGCTCGGCAAGCGGTGGCGCAACTAACCATTCTCAAACGCCAACTCAAATTCCGAGCCACCTTCATACACAGGGAGGGGAACAAAGCGGCGGACTTCCTTGCGAAAATGGGGCTAGTCCAAGACAGTGGCCTACGAATGCACTACAACTCAGCACCGAGAGAACTATTGGACTTGGTTAGATTGGACGAGATGGGAGTGTCGCACATCCGAAACCTAGACGGGGACGGGCATCAAAGTTGATCATGAGACGATGGGAGACAATAGTGACTAGCCTTGTGGTTAATTGTATTTTGGAAAGGAGTATGATGAGGTCCGAACCTTGCGGGATCGGACCGCATACTACTCTTGATTTTGTTACGGCACACCACTTTTGGGTGTGGCCACGCCTTGTAATTATCTCTTTTGGAAATATAGGGATGAGGGACCCACGAACCCTCCACCGTAGAGGTGAAGCATTACATACTGGACCTCATCATACTCCTTTCCAAAATACAATTAACCACAAAGCTAGTCACTATAATCTCCCATCGTCTCATGATCAACTTTGATGCCCGTCCCCGTCTAGGTTTCGGATGTGCGACACTCCCATCTCGTCCAATCTAACCAAGTCCAATAGTTCTCTCGGTGCTGAGTTGTAGTGCATTCGTAGGCCACTGTTTTGGACTAGCCCCATTTTCGCAAGGAAGTCCGCCGCTTTGTTCCCCTCCCTGTGTATGAAGGTGGCTCGGAATTTGAGTTGGCGTTTGAGAATGGTTAGTTGCGCCACCGCTTGCCGAGCGAGTGCCGGCCCCCATCCCGTCCCATTGACCAATTTGATTGCTTGCTCTGCATCTGACTCAATCCAGATTGGTAGGCCGAATTCCTTGGCTATATTTAGCCCGTGAATCATGGCCAACAGCTCCGCTTCTAACGCCGAGTGGGCTTCAAGGGGTGTGCTGACGGCGACGAGCATCTTACCCGAGTGGTCTCGAATAATCCCGCCAGCCCCTGTACTGCCGTTCGCTTCATTATAGGAGCCATCCGTGTTGAGCTTTATCCACGGCTGATCCGGGGGGTTCCATTTGATTGCCATGGCTAGGGGTAGCGCCCTGATTGCCGCCGCTTGTTGAGGAATATTGATTCCAAGTTTAACTCCCTTCCAATGTTTCGGCTTCAAGCTTCCATTAGTCATAGCATTTCGAATGAACATGTGGACCTGCCATACCACGTTTTGTGGTTTAAACTGTGTGCCTTGGTGGCGGCTCCTGTTTCTCTCCGACCAAATAAACCAAAGGATGAGGTATGGAGTGGCTCGGCTAAGATGTTTCTTGTTCGGCTGTTGGCACCTTCGCGCCCACACTTCGATTCTCGTAGGGATTGTGTCATTGATATGGATGCATGGGAACGGGCCTGTGAACCAGCCGTCGAACTCACTCCATACTCTGCGAGCTCCATATCCCTGGATGAAGAGGTGTTGGAGTGACTCAGTGTTCGGTCTGTGGGGGCAGCATTGGCACTTAGAGGCTAGCTCAATCTCCCGCCACTGAAGTTTCGTGTCAACCGGCACCCGATTGGAGAGAAGCCTCCAGATAAAGATGGCTATTGAGTTGGTGAGGCCTACCTTCCAAACGTCCCCCAAACCATGGATGATCGGGTTTCGACCTCGAAGTGTGTCCCATGTCGAAGCCACCGTGAATTCCCCATGCTTAGAGAGGTTCCACCTCGGGATATCCTGTTCGTCATGGAGGATCGGTGTATTAATGATGCCATCGATAACATGCTGAGGGAGGCCGGCCTGATTGTGAAGGAGTTGAAGCTTGGGCACATCCCAACCACCATTTGTAATGAACTCCGAGACCCGGGTGGTTGGTCTTCCCCTATCATCAAGACTAAGTTCCCTCAGAGGGCTATTGCCAAGCCAAATGTCATCCCAGAAGTAGATGTCCCCTTGTCCCACTAGCCATCTCATGTGCGGTTGCGCGAGGGGCCATGCTCTTGAGAGCCTTCTCCACGTAGGGCTACTCCTGCTCGGCAATCTCAAGGTGAGCGGTGTGGAGTTGGAGCAATATTTTGCCATCATGTATCTTGCCCAAAGGGAGTTTTGCTCCCGAAATCGCCACCAAAGTTTGATATTGAAGGCGCGGAGGACCTCCATAGTTTTTCGGATCCCAAGGCCTCCTTCATCAGTGGGCCGGCACATTTGTTCCCATCCAATCCAATGGGTCCGCTTCTTTTCATTCGTAGACCCCCAAAAGAATCGGGCCATTTGTTGATCAAGTTGCTTGAGGGTACCGGCCGTGGGCTCGACGGCTTGAAAGATGTGCAAGGGGATCGCTTCAAGAGTGCTCTTAATCAACGTAAGCCTTCCTCCAAAGGATAGGTGACGGTGTGCCCATCCTGAGATCCTTCTTGCAATCTTTTCCCGTAGAAAGAGGAACATGTCCGTGCGTTTGGCACCACGATAGATAGGGACTCCGAGATAGAGAAAAGGAAAGGCCCCTCTAGAGAAGCCTCCTTCCGCCTGGATCGAGTTTGCCCAATGTTCATGGGCCTCGGCAATATAGAAATTACTCTTGGCGAGGCTGACTTGTTGGCCGGAGACTCTTTCATATTTTTCGAGACAGGCTCTTAGCCGGCGCATAGGATTTGCCGCCGCTTGAGTGAAGATGATAATGTCGTCCGCATAGGCTAGATGGCTGATCTCCATGCATCTCCGGGAGGCTTTGAACGTCATGTCCTTTTGACCGAGGATGAGCTTATCTAATGCTCGGGACAGGTAGTCCGCAGCGATTACGAACAGAGCGGGGGAGATCGGGTCTCCTTGCCGAAGTCCTCGAGTTGATCTAAAGAAGCCCGAGGGTGCCCCGTTAACAAGGACCGAGAACCAGCAATACCCAATACACCTCTCCATAAGTGAAATCCATGAATCCGGGAAACCCATACGGCGTAAAACTTTGAAGAGGAATGGCCATTGGACCCTATCATAGGCTTTAGCCATGTCAATCTTTACTGCCACATTAGGTGCTGGGGAGCATCTAGCGAGCTCATGGAACATCTCTTGGGCCAGAAGTGCGTTGTCGTTAAGGAGCCGACCTTTGACAAATCCACTTTGGTTTGGGGAGATGACCTGTGGGAGGAAAGGAGAGAGTCGAGAGGTGAGTACCTTGGTAATGATCTTGTTTAAAACATTGCAGAGACTGATGGGTCGGTAGTCGGTCCATGACTCCGGCGATGCCTTCTTTGGGATAAGGACTATGCTTGTGGCCGTGATGCTCCTCGGCAGGAAGGCCCCTCTGAAGAACTGTCTGATTGCTTCCACTACCTCCGGCCCCACAATGGGCCAGCAGGCTTGATAGAAGGTGGCCGAGAAGCCGTCGGGTCCGGGTGCACTATCTCCGGAAATGCAAAAGGTGGCACTCCTGACCTCGTCCGCACTTGGAGCATCTGCGATGTCAGCGAACTGCTCGGCTGAGTGGACCTGCTGGATTAGGTCGAGGTCTGGATCTTCAAGTGTCGGATTGTTGGGGGCAAGGAGTTGTTGGAAGAACTCCACTGCGGACTTTTTAATCTCGGCTTCCTCGGTGAGCTCCTGCCCATTGACACGTATTGAATGGATGCGGAGACGAACCCTCTTTTGTTTCACCCAGCTTTGGTAGAACCGGGTATTTTTGTCTCCCTCGGCAAGCCACCTCAAAGCTGCCTTCTGTCGCCAAAAATCTTCTTCCATTCTCAGCAAAAGGATGTACTCGGCAATGTGTTTGTTGATCGCTGTCCTGTGATCCGGAGTCGGCCTTGCTTCGAAACAAGATTGGGCCAGAGCAATTTCTTCCTCCTTTTCTTTTAGATTAGCATGGATGTTTCCAAAAACCTCTTTGTTCCACTTCTTAAGGGCCTTTTTAACTCTGGCCTGCTTGATTTGAATGTTTAGGATTCCACCCGCCCCCGTGGGCTCCTCCCATGCTTTTTGCACTACGGCCATAAATCCTTCATGTCGGATCCACATGTTCTGGAACCTGAAAGCCTTGGCTCCAGCGGATGTGTTCATCTTCGTGCACCTGACAAGAATTGGTCCATGGTCCGAGGCAATCCGGGGGAGGTTCGTAACCCGAGTAGCCTCGAAGGTCTTAGTCCAATCCTCGCTGACAAGCACTCTATCCAACCTTTCAAAAAGGCCATTCTTGGCCCAAGTGAATGCCGCTCCATCAAAACCAGGGTCGAGCAGCCTACAATCTTCCGTTGCCTCCGCAAAATCTACCATCTCGGCTTGCCGGTTGGTATCACTTCCGACTCTGTCTTGGTGAGATAGCATGGTGTTGAAATCGCCACCGATGATCCAAGGTGTTCCCTCAAGAGGCCCGGCAATCTCTCTCATCTTGTCCCATAAGTGATGTCTTTCAGCCCTTGTACATTTGGCGTACACGGCTGAGATGGCCACCGGCCTAGCAAGGCGGTGGGATTTGAGGTACCCGTGAAGAATTTGTTCCGAGTCAACCTCAATATCAAAAGTGGACCCCTCTTCCGCAAACATCCAAATCTTCTCGTTCGTGTTCGAACCAATGAAGGACAGCCCCAAGGCCTTAGAGAAACGGTCCGGGTCCGGTTGTGTGAGCGGTTCCATTATTGCAAGAAATAAAACATTATGACAACCAATTAGTCTTTTCAGAACGTTTTGAGTGGGCGCATTCGCGATCCCCCTCACGTTCCAAAACATGAGATTGTACGACATTATTAACAAGAAGGGTGCGTACCCAAAGAGGTTGAAGGCCCTCCTTGATAGTCAGTACGGTGTTGCTCATTGTTCGGAGCGACCTCCTCGGCGTCCTCGGCCGAACTGTTGCCTCCTAACTTCTCGGCCCCCACGTGCAATTCCATAAGGTCTTCGTCCGCATCCCCACAATTCTCAACATCAAACTCTCCGTTCTCCATGAGAGTATAATATTGGTTAGTGCTCATGTGGTTCTTTGCCGAGAAGAACCCACGCCCCCTTGTCAAAGCATGGCGCGCGCCTCCTCTCGGATTCCCTCGCCGAACTGGTGAGACCAAGCTCCTCGCATTGGGGGAGCCCCACTCCACGTCCATGTTCCCACGTGGTGTTGGTGGTTCGGTGGTGGGATGCAATGGATTCCCCCGGTTCGGTGGGGACTTCCCAATCTCGATCCCGGCAATGAGCCCGGCAAACTGAGTTCCGGAGCTCGGTCCGCTCCCCAAAGTAGAGTCACCCTTGGAGTTCGGTCCCTCCCAGGAAGTATCACCGGAGTCCTCCCCATTTGTTTTGTTATTGTTTGGTCGATCACCGGCCTTGCCTTGCTTCTTCCCCTGATGTTTCCATTCGTTGGAGCTGGAGGCATTCTTCCCCATATCTTGCTTCCCCTTCTCGGTCTGTCTCTCGGGTTGTGGCTGTTTTGGCGGGCCGTTGTGGTAGTTTCTCTTTGGCGGCCGTTCCTTCTTGCCCGTCGCATAGCACACCTCACTTGCATGGCCGACATGTTTGCATTCTCGGCAATATGATGGTATCTTATCCCATCGGACTCGCTGCACCGTTTCTCGCCCACCAAGATCGAGGATTATCTCTTCGGTAGGTGGTTTTGTGATGTCTATCTCGACGCAAATTCGGGCAAATGAAAGCCGAGTCTTGTTTGCCGTGGCTCGATCAATTTGTATTGGATTGCCGAGAAGCTTGCCGATGGCGAATAAGGCGGATTGGTCGAAAAGATGAATGGGGAGGCCAATTAGGTTGCACCAAATTGCCGCAATGGGGGACTCGCAGTAAGCATCAAAGTCCGGGGACCATTTGAAGACCCTCATCGGGTGTCGGTCAATGAGCCAAACGGGCGTACCCCTTGGGCCTCCAAGGATTCGGGCATAGTCCGCCAAGTCCTCGCATTGAATGAGAATGTGTTTAGCATTAATGTACTTCCAACTAAATCCACACCGAAGTTTAATATTATCGAGGGTCTTTTGGATTTGCAGTCCCGTAGGGATAGAGTGAGAGAACTTACCCACAATGGCGTGTCCCATGCTCTCAGCAAGCTTTTGAGTTTCCGCTCCGGAGAAGTAAATGGCCGGGATGCCGTCGGACACTGAAGCAAATCCAATGTTCTGGAGCTTATCCGGTTCAAAGGCTTGGGGGCCGGTAGGGTCAGTCGAGCCTTTGAGCATGTCCGCCATCGTTTTCGGCCGACCGGGGTGGCTTGCGGCGCCTTCACCCCGGCCTTGTAGAGTGTTACTCGCCAAGCCCGACGGGGTACCCTTAAGCAAGTCCGCCATCGATTTCGGCCACGGCGAGGGCCCCGGTGTAGCTTCTACCCCCCCAAGTTGATTAACTACATTCGGCCCTTGTGTTGCGGCATCCGTCGCGGACTTAGGTGTGTTTCCATTTCTCTTCGGATTGTTGAGTTCGGCTTCTCCATTCTCGGTGTGGATCTTCTCGGCACCTACGTTGCCGTTGTGTGCCCTTCTCGGCTTTTCCATTCTCGGCTTTTCGGCTTTTTCTTTCTCGGTGTGGATCTTCTCGGCTTTTTCCTTTTCGGTGAGGATCTGTTCGGCATCATCCATAGGCGTATCGTTGGGTGTTGGTGTGTCTCTTGTCACTGCAACCATCTCGGCACTAGGCGTGGTCTTGTTCGTCGTCTCGATAAAAGGCTTTTCTCGGTAGACGTTAGGGTTCGACTTCGGTCGCAGCTGGCCGAGCTCCGCACTGTAATGTTCCGAACTAGCCTCAAACGTAGCTCGGAGCTTGCTAGTTCGTCCTCGTTCGAGAGGGGAAAAGTCCTCAAGAGAGGGTTCATTCCCATCCCGAGGTGTGTGTGTGACACTTTGCATGCATCCCGAAGAGTTTAGGGGGAACTCCAGTGGTTTGTGACCGGCCGTAATGAGAGGTTGCGCAACCAATGTGTCTAGCATCTCCGCCGAGTCCAAGGCGGCTAAGTGGATGATTTCGGCCTTTGTTGGTTGCGTTGGGGCCTCCACGACAATCGTCTCACGTGAGCTCTTGGGACGGAAAGGAGTTAGCCCACTTTCGGAAGGAGGTTTTGGTCTCCAAGCCAATTCGGGAAAGTTGGGTTGCTGCAAAAAGGAGCTAGATTTTTGTTGTTTTGGGGGCTCAACGGATGCATTGGGGCCAGCATCACGTGGTGTTCCGAAGTGGCAAGGCGCCAAGGAACTTTCGGAAAGTGATTTTGTTGTTGTGCCCATTTCGGGCAAGTTGACTATCGCGTCCACCAAGGCCTTTTGACCCATGCTAGAGCCATCTCTCTCCGAGCAGCCATCATGTGGGGGGTTGTGCTCTCCTCCGTCACCGGTCCCCGCGTTTGCGCCGGCCGCAAGGTCATCGGCCGGAGCGTTGCCAACAGTTCTGGCGCCGGCAAGTTCTTCATTAATCTTAGCTTCATCTTCACCGTTGGGATTAGGGGAGGGCTCCATCGACGTCGGGAAGATGGGGCCTTTGCATTTTGGACTTCCGACCGGCGAGCTCCCTTCGGCCCCGAAATCAATCTTCTTCCTAAGTTGCTTGTCCTCCGGCATCGGTGAGGGTACGAACCTTTTCCGACCAGTGCCTTTGGTGGGGGGGGCTGGTGTACTTTTCCGTGCCTTCACCTTCATTTTCAAAGTTTTCCTCGCCACTTTCTTGCAGGGAAAAATTATGGAGGGAGACTCCTCCGACGTGAAAGTCATTGGCTGGTCCGAGAGAGGGTCCTCGGCCGACCGGAGGACCATTAGCTGGTCCGAGATGGTGCGCGGTTCTTCGGACTCCGGGGGGGGATCCGGCAGGAGCTCCGGCATGATCGAGAGAGTGAGTCGAGTCACCAGCCGCTCCGGAGCTTTGTTCGTGCCTTAGCCAAAGGAGTGGGTTGGTTGGTGAGAGTCCGAGGTCGGGAGGGTGGTGGGTGGCTGGTGGAGCGGGGGCGTGAGGGGGACCGTCGACAGTGGTGAGCCGAGTGAGAATGGGGTAGGCGGCGATGTGGGAACTCAAAACGTGGTGGGGGATTCTAGAGAGAAGGGAGAGCGTCTCTCTCTAACTTACAATTCCTTGGATGGTGATTTTCTAGAGAGAGATGCTCTGAGACTATTCATATGCTATTTCCTCCGTCTCACTCAAGATATATATAAAACGGTATGTATGCAACAACAATTTTGCCTTGTACAAAATAATGAAAAATAAGTAAATTCACAAATATTACGACACAATAATGTTGTTTTTTATAATAAACCTAAAATTAAAATAAAGAGTATATAGCAATTTTGGAAAGATTGAATTATAATAAAAAATAAAATATTAGTATAAAACAACATTCACATAAATAATCAAACATTATTTATTGTGATAAATAATCAAATATTATTTATTGTGATAAATAATACTTTTTCCGTCCCACAATAAGGGTCGCATCTTGTCATTCCGGTCCGTCCCACCGTAAGAGTCACATTTGAGATAAAATTATACAGGCGACATTCTAACTATTAAAATCGAAAAAAACTATAATAAGTAGAACAGAAATCACAATGAAAATAATAAAACAAACCGAACTATCATTAGTGGAGTCGTGAAATCCCTCTTTCTGCAAGACAGATTATGTCGCGCCTAATGCTCTCGAATTGACGTATTGTTTCAAAGATAAAACTCTCTTAGCATATAGAAGCACCTCAAACCAGCTAGACACCGACGAAATTGCTTGAGCTTCGAAAATCTAGAATACAATGCTTCTAAAATACACACTAAAATGTAGTGAGATTGAGAGATAAGAGAGTATACTTTCGTTGGTGTGTAATCCATATACAACTCCATGCCTCCATAAACAACTCCATGCCCTTTATAGCTACAAAATAAGGATATGGAAGGTCATAAAATTAACACACTACAAACCACAAAATTAAGACAATTAAGATTACTTGACGTGAAAAGGCAAAGGACTCCCATGATCACCTTCCACTACTCACACCATTATTCCCACAAGATAATCTTTTAATTGTTTTCTTAATTTCTTTGCATGCTGTTACATGTAATTTGATGTGGGGAATTGATCTACATGATTGTGACGTAAAAGTAGTGATGGTTTATATCAAAACATGATCACACATTAAACCCAATAATTAGTGATGGTTTAGTCATGTGTGCATTTAATGCATTAAACTGATCAAAATTAATATTTTTACTGAATGCTCTAAACGCATGAAAATTAATCCTACTACATAATAACCCTATAAATTTCTAAACGCATATTGAAAAAATTAATTATTTTACATAGTGGATTGCATTTATACATCTGAAACTGCCGTATAGAATTTCAAATTTTAATTAATTACAATGGCACCCAAAACTTATAAATTATTCAAAATTTAGCCAAAACTCACCTTTTATATTAGTATAGATAAGTGACTTTAGATGTCCTAGAGTTACACCAAAGGTTTAGGAGTTACTTTTCTTTTATTATGAGTCATTTTAAGTGTCTTAAGTTGTACTAATGATGTGAGACTTTCAAGAGTCCATTCAAGCCTATATAAATAGGCTTGTAAGCATGTCATTTGAAGACACCATTGATCAAATACGAAAATAGACTTTGTCTTGTGAGTTGAATTATCTTTGTAGAGTTTTTCACTTGTTTGGAACTTATCAAGATAGTTTGAGCATGTTCTTGTGGCGTTCAATCATACCGAGGTTCTTGGCTGATCATATAGCCAACGGGTCGAGGTTTTCCAAGCTGTGGAAGTGGATCAAACCAGATTATCAATCAAGGGAGTCCGCTGCCAAACCTTATACGTGGGGTTCTTGATTTGTTTTTACTTGTGTTATCTTTACAAAAGAGAAAGAGTGGTAAAAGGCTTGAGTGGTGAGATTATTTGAGGGGAGGTAAAAGCCAACGAGTGATATACACGAGTGTTTTGTGAGGTTTATTTTTGTGTGATACACGAGTGAACTGTGAGGATGAATTCTACTGATGACAATCAAATTGATCCTACGTTGAAAGCCATGCAACAACATTTTAGAAGGCTTGGACGTGTTCTGGAAAAGTGTTTCAGAGTGCTTGGAGAGGCTGGAATTTCAAGCAAATGCAAACAATAACGAGGAAGAAGAGAGTGGAGGAGAGGATAATGCTTCATATAGGCATCGAAATGAGAGACATGGAAACGGTAGAAAAGGGCGTACAAATGAAGTTGATGGTGATTTGAGAAGCATCAAACTGAAGATCCCAACATTCCAAGGAAGGAGTGACCCGAAGCTTATTTGGAATGGGAGCAAAAGGTGGATCTCATCTTTGAATGTCACAACTATTCCGAGGAGAAAAAGGTTAGACTTGCTGCTATTGAATTCACTGACTATGCTATAGTTTGGTGGGATCAATTGACAACCAGTACAAGGCGATATGGAGGAAGACCAGTTTCGACTTGGGAAGAAATGAAAGGCATAATGCGTAAGAGATTTGTATATTCTCATTATTTTCGTGAATTGTATCAAAAATTACAATCTATGAAACAAGGTACTAAATCTGTTGATGAGAACTACAAAGAGATGGAGATTGCTATGATTAGGGAAAATGTTGAAGAAGATAGAGAAGCAACCATGGCTCGATTCTTATGTGGGCTGAATAGGGAGATTGCAAGCATTGTGGAGCTTCAACACTATGTGGAGTTGGAGGACATGGTTCATATGGCCATGAAGGTGGAGGGACAATTGAAGAAGAAGGGAACAATCCAAAAGAATTTTTCAACAAGTTCTCATTCTTCAAGGACAAAAGAGTGGACTTCATCCAAATCCAATTTTGGGGAAGCTTCTAAACCCCAAAATGAAGAGTCGACATCCAAGTCCAAAGAATTTGAGAAGGGTAAAGGTACTTCTACTTCTACTTCTACTTGAAATAGAGATATCAAATGTTTTATTTGTCAAGGTGTTGGACACAATAAAAAAAAGGTGTTGGACACATTGCATCTCAATGTCCAAACAAAAGGGTGTGATTTTGAAGCCAAATAGAGAGATAGAATCTGAAAGTGAACGTGAAGATGATGATGAGGAGGAGGAGGGTAAACAATTGGAGGAGATTGGACCAGAACATGGAGAACTTTTGGTGGTTCGAAGGGCTCTAAACATGCTAAACAGAAATGATGATCATCAAAGGGAGAACATCTTCCACACAAGGTGTTTGGTCCAAGGTAAACTTTGCATAATGATTATTGATCGTGGTAGTTGTTCAAATGTTGCAAGTTCTGAAATAGTGGAAAAGTTGAGCTTAACAACGGAAAAACATCATAATCCGTACAAGCTACAATGGCTTAATGAATGTGGAGATATTCGAGTGACTAAGCGAGTTCTAATTTCGTTTTCAATTGGCAATTATAAAGATGATGTTATTTGTGATGTGGTGCGTTTGCATGGTGTTCCTAGATCAATTGTGAGTGATCGAGATGCTAAATTTGTGAGTCATTTTTGGCGTGTGTTGTGGAATAAGTTGGGAACTAAACTCTTGTTTTCTACTACTTGTCATCCACAAACTGATGGACAAACTGAAGTAGTTAATAGGACTTTGTCTCAATTACGACGAGCTTTAGTTAAAAAGAACTTGAAAAGTTGGGAGGAATCCTTACCTTTGTCTCTACTACTAATTTAGTTAAAAAACCATACACAACTTCAAATGGAGAAAAATTAGTAGCAGAATGAACACTTCGACTATAAGCAAATTCAGCAAAAGGTAAGCATTCCTCCCAACTTTTCAAGTTCTTTTTAACTAAAGCTCGTCGTAATTGAGACAAAGTCCTATTAACTACTTCAGTTTGTCCATCAGTTTGTGGATGACAAGTAGTAGAAAACAAGAGTTTAGTTCCCAACTTATTCCACAACACACGCCAAAAATAACTCACAAATTTAGCATCTCGATCACTCACAATTGATCTAGGAACACCATGCAAACGCACCACATCACAAAGAACATCATCTTTATAATTGCCAATTGAAAACGAAATTAGAACTCGCTTAGTCACTCGAATATCTCCACATTCATTAAGCCATTGTAGCTTGTACAGATTATGATGTTTTTCCGTTGTTAAGCTCAACTTTTCCACTATTTCAGAACTTGCAACATTTGAACAACTACCACCATCAATAATCATTATGCAAAGTTTACCTTGGACCAAACACCTTGTGTGGAAGATGTTCTCCCTTTGATGATCATCATTTCTGTTTAGCATGTTTAGAGCCCTTCGAACCACCAAAAGTTCTCCATGTTCTGGTCCAATCTCCTCCAATTGTTTACCCTCCTCCTCCTCATCATCATCTTCACGTTCACTTTCAGATTCTATCTCTCTATTTGGCTTCAAAATCATCACCCTTTTGTTTGGACATTGAGATGCAATGTGTCCAACACCTTTTTTTTTATTGTGTCCAACACCTTGACAAATAAAACATTTGATATCTCTATTTCAAGTAGAAGTAGAAGTAGAAATACCTTTACCCTTCTCAAATTCTTTGGACTAGGATGTCGACTCTTCATTTTGGGGTTTAGAAGCTTCCCCAAAATTGGATTTGGATGAAGTCCACTCTTTTGTCCTTGAAGAATGAGAACTTGTTGAAAAATTCTTTTGGATTGTTCCCTTCTTCTTCAATTGTCCCTCCACCTTCATGGCCATATGAACCATGTCCTCCAACTCCACATAGTGTTGAAGCTCCACAATGCTTGCAATCTCCCTATTCAGCCCACATAAGAATCGAGCCATGGTTGCTTCTCTATCTTCTTCAACATTTTCCCTAATCATAGCAATCTCCATCGCTTTGTAGTTCTCATCAACAGATTTAGTACCTTGTTTCATAGATTGTAATTTTTGATACAATTCACGAAAATAATGAGAATATACAAATCTCTTACGCATTATGCCTTTCATTTCTTCCCAAGTCGAAACTGGTCTTCCTCCATATCGCCTTGTACTGGTTGTCAATTGATCCCACCAAACTATAGCATAGTCAGTGAATTCAATAGCAGCAAGTCTAACCTTTTTCTCCTCGGAATAGTTGTGACATTCAAAGATGAGATCCACCTTTTGCTCCCATTCCAAATAAGCTTCGGGTCACTCCTTCCTTGGAATGTTGGGATCTTCAGTTTGATGCTTCTCAAATCACCATCAACTTCATTTGTACGCCCTTTTCTACCGTTTCCATGTCTCTCATTTCGATGCCTATATGAATCATTATCCTCTCCTCCACTCTCTTCTTCCTCGTTATTGTTTGCATTTGCTTGAAATTCCAGCCTCTCCAAGCACTCTGAAACACTTTCCAGAACACGTCCGAGCCTTCTAAAATGTTGTTGCATGGCTTTCAACGTAGGATCAATTTGATTGTCATCAGTAGAATTCATCCTCACAGTTCACTCGTGTATCACACAAAAATAAACCTCACAAAACACTCGTGTATATCACTCGTTGGCTTTTACCTCCCCTCAAATAATCTCACCACTCAAGCCTTTTACCACTCTTTCTCTTTTGTAAAGATAACACAAGTAAAAACAAATCAAGAACCCCACGTATAAGGTTTGGTAGCGGACTCCCTTGATTGATAATCTGGTTTGATCCACTTCCAGAGCTTGGAAAACCTCGACCCGTTGGCTATATGATCAGCCAAGAACCTCGGTATGATTGAACGCCACAAGAACATGCTCAAACTATCTTGATAAGTTCCAAACAAGTGAAAAACTCTACAAAGATAATTCAACTCACAAGACAAAGTCTATTTTCGTATTTGATCAATGGTGTCTTCAAATGACATGCTTACAAACCTATTTATAGGCTAGAATGGACTCTTGAAAGTCTCACATCATTAGTACAACTTAAGACACTTAAAATGACTCATAATAAAAGAAAAGTAACTCCTAAACCTTTGGTGTAACTCTAGGACATCTAAAGTCACTTATTTAACATAAAATGTAACTAAAAAAGACCCTTCATTTTGACTACTCCAACTTGGACGAAAATGCATCATCTATCATCAATTTGGGCCTCCAAAATGTGATATGTAGTGCCTCCAAACTTCATGCCTTGGGCTTCCCACTAACTTGAATAATATTCACCACTTGGCCCAATGTAGAATGGTCTTGGAATTGGGTTTTTATTTCAGCAACTAAAAGCAACATGGACTCTTTTATCTTCTTAGCTCTAGCTCTTGTGATTGGCCCACTTTGAATGATCAATGGATCCATCTTCTTGTCCTTGTAGATCAGCTTGGGTGTGTTTCCATCATTCCCTTTTTCTTCAAGAGGATTCGTCCTTGAATCCTTTCATGCAATCTTTTCACCATTTCAGCCTTAGCTTTTCCATCAAGACTTGCACGTTCTTCAATAGGTATTGGAATCAAATCTAGTGGACTCAATGGATTAAAACCATACACAACTTCAAATGGAGAAAAATTAGTAGCAGAATGAACACTTCACCTATAAGCAAATTCAGCAAAAGGTAAGCATTCCTCCCAACTTTTCAAGTTCTTTTTAACTAAAGCTCGTCGTAATTGAGACAAAGTCCTATTAACTACTTCAGTTTGTCCATCAGTCTGTGGATGACAAGTAGTAGAAAACAAGAGTTTAGTTCCCAACTTATTCCACAACACACGCCAAAAATAACTCACAAATTTAGCATCTCGATCACTCACAATTGATCTAGGAACACCATGCAAACGCACCACATCACAAAGAACATCATCTTTATAATTGCCAATTGAAAACGAAATTAGAACTCGCTTAGTCACTCGAATATCTCCACATTCATTAAGCCATTGTAGCTTGTACAGATTATGATGTTTTTCCGTTGTTAAGCTCAACTTTTCCACTATTTCAGAACTTGCAACATTTGAACAACTACCACCATCAATAATCATTATGCAAAGTTTACCTTGGACCAAACACCTTGTGTGGAAGATGTTCTCCCTTTGATGATCATCATTTCTGTTTAGCATGTTTAGAGCCCTTCGAACCACCAAAAGTTCTCCATGTTCTGGTCCAATCTCCTCCAATTGTTTACCCTCCTCCTCCTCATCATCATCTTCACGTTCACTTTCAGATTCTATCTCTCTATTTGGCTTCAAAATCATCACCCTTTTGTTTGGACATCGAGATGCAATGTGTCCAACACCTTTTTTTTTATTGTGTCCAACACCTTGACAAATAAAACATTTGATATCTCTATTTCAAGTAGAAGTAGAAGTAGAAATACCTTTACCCTTCTCAAATTCTTTGGACTAGGATGTCGACTCTTCATTTTGGGGTTTAGAAGCTTCCCCAAAATTGGATTTGGATGAAGTCCACTCTTTTGTCCTTGAAGAATGAGAACTTGTTGAAAAATTCTTTTGGATTGTTCCCTTCTTCTTCAATTGTCCCTCCACCTTCATGGCCATATGAACCATGTCCTCCAACTCCACATAGTGTTGAAGCTCCACAATGCTTGCAATCTCCCTATTCAGCCCACATAAGAATCGAGCCATGGTTGCTTCTCTATCTTCTTCAACATTTTCCCTAATCATAGCAATCTCCATCTCTTTGTAGTTCTCATCAACAGATTTAGTACCTTGTTTCATAGATTGTAATTTTTGATACAATTCACGAAAATAATGAGAATATACAAATCTCTTACGCATTATGCCTTTCATTTCTTCCCAAGTCGAAACTGGTCTTCCTCCATATCGCCTTGTACTGGTTGTCAATTGATCCCACCAAACTATAGCATAGTCAGTGAATTCAATAGCAGCAAGTCTAACCTTTTTCTCCTCGGAATAGTTGTGACATTCAAAGATGAGATCCGCCTTTTGCTCCCATTCCAAATAAGCTTCGGGTCACTCCTTCCTTGGAATGTTGGGATCTTCAGTTTGATGCTTCTCAAATCACCATCAACTTCATTTGTACGCCCTTTTCTACCGTTTCCATGTCTCTCATTTCGATGCCTATATGAAGCATTATCCTCTCCTCCACTCTCTTCTTCCTCGCTATTGTTTGCATTTGCTTGAAATTCCAGCCTCTCCAAGCACTCTGAAACACTTTCCAGAACACGTCCAAGCCTTCTAAAATGTTGTTGCATGGCTTTCAACGTAGGATCAATTTGATTGTCATCAGTAGAATTCATCCTCACAGTTCACTCGTGTATCACACAAAAATAAACCTCACAAAACACTCGTGTATATTACTCGTTGGCTTTTACCTCCCCTCAAATAATCTCACCACTCAAGCCTTTTACCACTCTTTCTCTTTTGTAAAGATAACACAAGTAAAAACAAATCAAGAACCCCACGTATAAGGTTTGGCAGCGGACTCCCTTGATTGATAATCTGGTTTGATCCACTTCCAGAGCTTGGAAAACCTCGACCCGTTGGCTATATGATCAGCCAAGAACCTCGGTATGATTGAACGCCAAAAGAACATGCTCAAACTATCTTGATAAGTTCCAAACAAGTGAAAAACTCTACAAAGATTGAATCAACTCACAAGACAAAGTCTATTTTCGTATTTGATCAATGGTGTCTTCAAATGACATGCTTACAAGCCTATTTATATAGGCTTGAATGGACTCTAGAAAGTCTCACATCATTAGTACAACTTAAGACACTTAAAATGACTCATAATAAAAGAAAAGTAACTCCTAAACCTTTGGTGTAACTCTAGGACATCTAAAGTCACTTATTTAACATAAAATGTAACTAAAAAAGACCCTTCGTTTTGACTACTCCAACTTGGACGAAAATGCATCATGTATCATCAATTTGGGCCTCCAAAATGTGATATGTAGTGCCTCCAAACTTCATGCCTTGGGCTTCCCACTTACTTGAATAATATTCACCACTTGGCCCAATGTAGAATGGTCTTGGAATTGGGTTTTTATTTCAGCAACTAAAAGCAACATGGACTCTTTTATCTTCTTAGCTCTAGCTCTTGTGATTGGCCCACTTTGAATGATCAATGGATCCATCTTCTTGTCCTTGTAGATCAGCTTGGGTGTGTTTCCATCATTCCCTTTTTCTTCAAGAGGATTCGTCCTTGAATCCTTTCATGCAATCTTTTCACCATTTCAGCCTTAGCTTTTCCATCAAGACTTGCACGTTCTTCAATAGGTATTGGAATCAAATCTAGTGGACTCAATGGATTAAAACCATACACAACTTCAAATGGAGAAAAATTAGTAGCAGAATGAACACTTCGACTATAAGCAAATTCAGCAAAAGGTAAGCATTCCTCCCAACTTTTCAAGTTCTTTTTAACTAAAGCTCGTCGTAATTGAGACAAAGTCCTATTAACTACTTCAGTTTGTCCATCAGTTTGTGGATGACAAGTAGTAGAAAACAAGAGTTTAGTTCCCAACTTATTCCACAACACACGCCAAAAATGACTCACAAATTTAGCATCTCGATCACTCACAATTGATCTAGGAACACCATGCAAACGCACCACATCACAAAGAACATCATCTTTATAATTGCCAATTGAAAACGAAATTAGAACTCGCTTAGTCACTCGAATATCTCCACATTCATTAAGCCATTGTAGCTTGTACGGATTATGATGTTTTTCCGTTGTTAAGCTCAACTTTTCCACTATTTCAGAACTTGCAACATTTGAACAACTACCACCATCAATAATCATTATGCAAAGTTTACCTTGGACCAAACACCTTGTGTGGAAGATGTTCTCCCTTTGATGATCATCATTTCTGTTTAGCATGTTTAGAGCCCTTCGAACCACCAAAAGTTCTCCATGTTCTGGTCCAATCTCCTCCAATTGTTTACCCTCCTCCTCCTCATCATCATCTTCACGTTCACTTTCAGATTCTATCTCTCTATTTGGCTTCAAAATCATCACCCTTTTGTTTGGACATTGAGATGCAATGTGTCCAACACCTTTTTTTTATTGTGTCCAACACCTTGACAAATAAAACATTTGATATCTCTATTTCAAGTAGAAGTAGAAGTAGAAATACCTTTACCCTTCTCAAATTCTTTGGACTTGGATGTCGACTCTTCATTTTGGGGTTTAGAAGCTTCCCCAAAATTGGATTTGGATGAAGTCCACTCTTTTGTCCTTGAAGAATGAGAACTTATTGAAAAATTCTTTTGGATTGTTCCCTTCTTCTTCAATTGTCCCTCCACCTTCATGGCCATATGAACCATGTCCTCCAACTCCACATAGTGTTGAAGCTCCACAATGCTGCAATCTCCCTATTCAGCCCACATAAGAATCGAGCCATGGTTGCTTCTCTATCTTCTTCAACATTTTCCCTAATCATAGCAATCTCCATCTCTTTGTAGTTCTCATCAACAGATTTAGTACCTTGTTTCATAGATTGTAATTTTTGATACAATTCACGAAAATAATGAGAATATACAAATCTCTTACGCATTATGCCTTTCATTTCTTCCCAAGTCGAAACTGGTCTTCCTCCATATCGCCTTGTACTGGTTGTCAATTGATCCCACCAAACTATAGCATAGTCAGTGAATTCAATAGCAGCAAGTCTAACCTTTTTCTCCTCGGAATAGTTGTGACATTCAAAGATGAGATCCGCCTTTTGCTCCCATTCCAAATAAGCTTCGGGTCACTCCTTCCTTGGAATGTTGGGATCTTCAGTTTGATGCTTCTCAAATCACCATCAACTTCATTTGTACGCCCTTTTCTACCGTTTCCAAGTCTCTCATTTCGATGCCTATATGAAGCATTATCCTCTCCTCCACTCTCTTCTTCCTCGTTATTGTTTGCATTTGCTTGAAATTCCAGCCTCTCCAAGCACTCTGAAACACTTTCCAGAACACGTCCAAGCCTTCTAAAATGTTGTTGCATGGCTTTCAACGTAGGATCAATTTGATTGTCATCAGTAGAATTCATCCTCACAGTTCACTCGTGTATCACACAAAAATAAACCTCACAAAACACTCGTGTATATCACTCGTTGGCTTTTACCTCCCCTCAAATAATCTCACCACTCAAGCCTTTTACCACTCTTTCTCTTTGTAAAGATAACACAAGTAAAAACAAATCAAGAACCCCACGTATAAGGTTTGGCAGCGGACTCCCTTGATTGATAATCTGGTTTGATCCACTTCCAGAGCTTGGAAAACCTCGACCCGTTGGCTATATGATCAGCCAAGAACCTCGGTATGATTGAACGCCACAAGAACATTCTCAAACTATCTTGATAAGTTCCAAACAAGTGAAAAACTCTACAAAGATAATTCAACTCACAAGACAAAGTCTATTTTCGTATTTGATCAATGGTGTCTTCAAATGACATGCTTACAAGCCTATTTATATAGGCTTGAATGGACTCTTGAAAGTCTCACATCATTAGTACAACTTAAGACACTTAAAATGACTCATAATAAAAGAAAAGTAACTCCTAAACCTTTGGTGTAACTCTAGGACATCTAAAGTCACTTATTTAACATAAAATGTAACTAAAAAAGACCCTTCGTTTTGACTACTCCAACTTGGACGAAAATGCATCATGTATCATCAATTTGGGCCTCCAAAATGTGATATGTAGTGCCTCCAAACTTCATGCCTTGGGCTTCCCACTTACTTGAATAATATTCACCACTTGGCCCAATGTAGAATGGTCTTGGAATTGGGTTTTTATTTCAGCAACTAAAAGCAACATGGACTCTTTTATCTTCTTAGCTCTAGCTCTTGTGATTGGCCCACTTTGAATGATCAATGGATCCATCTTCTTGTCCTTGTAGATCAGCTTGGGTGTGTTTCCATCATTCCCTTTTTCTTCAAGAGGATTCGTCCTTGAATCCTTTCATGCAATCTTTTCACCATTTCAGCCTTAGCTTTTCCATCAAGACTTGCACGTTCTTCAATAGGTATTGGAATCAAATCTAGTGGACTCAATGGATTAAAACCATACACAACTTCAAATGGAGAAAAATTAGTAGCAGAATGAACACTTCGACTATAAGCAAATTCAGCAAAAGGTAAGCATTCCTCCCAACTTTTCAAGTTCTTTTTAACTAAAGCTCGTCGTAATTGAGACAAAGTCCTATTAACTACTTCAGTTTGTCCATCAGTTTGTGGATGACAAGTAGTAGAAAACAAGAGTTTAGTTCCCAACTTATTCCACAACACACGCCAAAAATGACTCACAAATTTAGCATCTCGATCACTCACAATTGATCTAGGAACACCATGCAAACGCACCACATCACAAAGAACATCATCTTTATAATTGCCAATTGAAAACGAAATTAGAACTCGCTTAGTCACTCGAATATCTCCACATTCATTAAGCCATTGTAGCTTGTACGGATTATGATGTTTTTCCGTTGTTAAGCTCAACTTTTCCACTATTTCAGAACTTGCAACATTTGAACAACTACCACCATCAATAATCATTATGCAAAGTTTACCTTGGACCAAACACCTTGTGTGGAAGATGTTCTCCCTTTGATGATCATCATTTCTGTTTAGCATGTTTAGAGCCCTTCGAACCACCAAAAGTTCTCCATGTTCTGGTCCAATCTCCTCCAATTGTTTACCCTCCTCCTCCTCATCATCATCTTCACGTTCACTTTCAGATTCTATCTCTCTATTTGGCTTCAAAATCATCACCCTTTTGTTTGGACATTGAGATGCAATGTGTCCAACACCTTTTTTTTTATTGTGTCCAACACCTTGACAAATAAAACATTTGATATCTCTATTTCAAGTAGAAGTAGAAGTAGAAATACCTTTACCCTTCTCAAATTCTTTGGACTTGGATGTCGACTCTTCATTTTGGGGTTTAGAAGCTTCCCCAAAATTGGATTTGGATGAAGTCCACTCTTTTGTCCTTGAAGAATGAGAACTTATTGAAAAATTCTTTTGGATTGTTCCCTTCTTCTTCAATTGTCCCTCCACCTTCATGGCCATATGAACCATGTCCTCCAACTCCACATAGTGTTGAAGCTCCACAATGCTGCAATCTCCCTATTCAGCCCACATAAGAATCGAGCCATGGTTGCTTCTCTATCTTCTTCAACATTTTCCCTAATCATAGCAATCTCCATCTCTTTGTAGTTCTCATCAACAGATTTAGTACCTTGTTTCATAGATTGTAATTTTTGATACAATTCACGAAAATAATGAGAATATACAAATCTCTTACGCATTATGCCTTTCATTTCTTCCCAAGTCGAAACTGGTCTTCCTCCATATCGCCTTGTACTGGTTGTCAATTGATCCCACCAAACTATAGCATAGTCAGTGAATTCAATAGCAGCAAGTCTAACCTTTTTCTCCTCGGAATAGTTGTGACATTCAAAGATGAGATCCGCCTTTTGCTCCCATTCCAAATAAGCTTCGGGTCACTCCTTCCTTGGAATGTTGGGATCTTCAGTTTGATGCTTCTCAAATCACCATCAACTTCATTTGTACGCCCTTTTCTACCGTTTCCAAGTCTCTCATTTCGATGCCTATATGAAGCATTATCCTCTCCTCCACTCTCTTCTTCCTCGTTATTGTTTGCATTTGCTTGAAATTCCAGCCTCTCCAAGCACTCTGAAACACTTTCCAGAACACGTCCAAGCCTTCTAAAATGTTGTTGCATGGCTTTCAACGTAGGATCAATTTGATTGTCATCAGTAGAATTCATCCTCACAGTTCACTCGTGTATCACACAAAAATAAACCTCACAAAACACTCGTGTATATCACTCGTTGGCTTTTACCTCCCCTCAAATAATCTCACCACTCAAGCCTTTTACCACTCTTTCTCTTTTGTAAAGATAACACAAGTAAAAACAAATCAAGAACCCCACGTATAAGGTTTGGCAGCGGACTCCCTTGATTGATAATCTGGTTTGATCCACTTCCAGAGCTTGGAAAACCTCGACCCGTTGGCTATATGATCAGCCAAGAACCTCGGTATGATTGAACGCCAAAAGAACATGCTCAAACTATCTTGATAAGTTCCAAACAAGTGAAAAACTCTACAAAGATTGAATCAACTCACAAGACAAAGTCTATTTTCGTATTTGATCAATGGTGTCTTCAAATGACATGCTTACAAGCCTATTTATATAGGCTTGAATGGACTCTAGAAAGTCTCACATCATTAGTACAACTTAAGACACTTAAAATGACTCATAATAAAAGAAAAGTAACTCCTAAACCTTTGGTGTAACTCTAGGACATCTAAAGTCACTTATTTAACATAAAATATAACTAAAAAAGACCCTTCGTTTTGACTACTCCAACTTGGACGAAAATGCATCATGTATCATCAATTTGGGCCTCCAAAATGTGATATGTAGTGCCTCCAAACTTCATGCCTTGGGCTTCCCACTTACTTGAATAATATTCACCACTTGGCCCAATGTAGAATGGTCTTGGAATTGGGTTTTTATTTCAGCAACTAAAAGCAACATGGACTCTTTTATCTTCTTAGCTCTAGCTCTTGTGATTGGCCCACTTTGAATGATCAATGGATCCATCTTCTTGTCCTTGTAGATCAGCTTGGGTGTGTTTCCATCATTCCCTTTTTCTTCAAGAGGATTCGTCCTTGAATCCTTTCATGCAATCTTTTCACCATTTCAGCCTTAGCTTTTCCATCAAGACTTGCACGTTCTTCAATAGGTATTGGAATCAAATCTAGTGGACTCAATGGATTAAAACCATACACAACTTCAAATGGAGAAAAATTAGTAGCAGAATGAACACTTCGACTATAAGCAAATTCAGCAAAAGGTAAGCATTCCTCCCAACTTTTCAAGTTCTTTTTAACTAAAGCTCGTCGTAATTGAGACAAAGTCCTATTAACTACTTCAGTTTGTCCATCAGTCTGTGGATGACAAGTAGTAGAAAACAAGAGTTTAGTTCCCAACTTATTCCACAACACACGCCAAAAATGACTCACAAATTTAGCATCTCGATCACTCACAATTGATCTAGGAACACCATGCAAACGCACCACATCACAAAGAACATCATCTTTATAATTGCCAATTGAAAACGAAATTAGAACTCGCTTAGTCACTCGAATATCTCCACATTCATTAAGCCATTGTAGCTTGTACGGATTATGATGTTTTTCCGTTGTTAAGCTCAACTTTTCCACTATTTCAGAACTTGCAACATTTGAACAACTACCACCATCAATAATCATTATGCAAAGTTTACCTTGGACCAAACACCTTGTGTGGAAGATGTTCTCCCTTTGATGATCATCATTTCTGTTTAGCATGTTTAGAGCCCTTCGAACCACCAAAAGTTCTCCATGTTCTGGTCCAATCTCCTCCAATTGTTTACCCTCCTCCTCCTCATCATCATCTTCACGTTCACTTTCAGATTCTATCTCTCTATTTGGCTTCAAAATCATCACCCTTTTGTTTGGACATTGAGATGCAATGTGTCCAACACCTTTTTTTTTATTGTGTCCAACACCTTGACAAATAAAACATTTGATATCTCTATTTCAAGTAGAAGTAGAAGTAGAAATACCTTTACCCTTCTCAAATTCTTTGGACTTGGATGTCGACTCTTCATTTTGGGGTTTAGAAGCTTCCCCAAAATTGGATTTGGATGAAGTCCACTCTTTTGTCCTTGAAGAATGAGAACTTGTTGAAAAATTCTTTTGGATTGTTCCCTTCTTCTTCAATTGTCCCTCCACCTTCATGCCATATGAACCATGTCCTCCAACTCCACATAGTGTTGAAGCTCCACAATGCTGCAATCTCCCTATTCAGCCCACATAAGAATCGAGCCATGGTTGCTTCTCTATCTTCTTCAACATTTTCCCTAATCATAGCAATCTCCATCTCTTTGTAGTTCTCATCAACAGATTTAGTACCTTGTTTCATAGATTGTAATTTTTGATACAATTCACGAAAATAATGAGAATATACAAATCTCTTACGCATTATGCCTTTCATTTCTTCCCAAGTCGAAACTGGTCTTCCTCCATATCGCCTTGTACTGGTTGTCAATTGATCCCACCAAACTATA
This sequence comes from Salvia splendens, assembly GCF_004379255.2. Taxonomy (NCBI): domain Eukaryota; kingdom Viridiplantae; phylum Streptophyta; class Magnoliopsida; order Lamiales; family Lamiaceae; genus Salvia; species Salvia splendens. The sequence continues at coordinate 19,708,623 of NC_056038.1, forward strand.
GCATAGTCAGTGAATTCAATAGCAGCAAGTCTAACCTTTTTCTCCTCGGAATAGTTGTGACATTCAAAGATGAGATCCACCTTTTGCTCCCATTCCAAATAAGCTTCGGGTCACTCCTTCCTTGGAATGTTGGGATCTTCAGTTTGATGCTTCTCAAATCACCATCAACTTCATTTGTACGCCCTTTTCTACCGTTTCCATGTCTCTCATTTCGATGCCTATATGAAGCATTATCCTCTCCTCCACTCTCTTCTTCCTCGCTATTGTTTGCATTTGCTTGAAATTCCAGCCTCTCCAAGCACTCTGAAACACTTTCCAGAACACGTCCAAGCCTTCTAAAATGTTGTTGCATGGCTTTCAACGTAGGATCAATTTGATTGTCATCAGTAGAATTCATCCTCACAGTTCACTCGTGTATCACACAAAAATAAACCTCACAAAACACTCGTGTATATCACTCGTTGGCTTTTACCTCCCCTCAAATAATCTCACCACTCAAGCCTTTTACCACTCTTTCTCTTTTGTAAAGATAACACAAGTAAAAACAAATCAAGAACCCCACGTATAAGGTTTGGCAGCGGACTCCCTTGATTGATAATCTGGTTTGATCCACTTCCAGAGCTTGGAAAACCTCGACCCGTTGGCTATATGATCAGCCAAGAACCTCGGTATGATTGAACGCCAAAAGAACATGCTCAAACTATCTTGATAAGTTCCAAACAAGTGAAAAACTCTACAAAGATTGAATCAACTCACAAGACAAAGTCTATTTTCGTATTTGATCAATGGTGTCTTCAAATGACATGCTTACAAGCCTATTTATATAGGCTTGAATGGACTCTAGAAAGTCTCACATCATTAGTACAACTTAAGACACTTAAAATGACTCATAATAAAAGAAAAGTAACTCCTAAACCTTTGGTGTAACTCTAGGACATCTAAAGTCACTTATTTAACATAAAATATAACTAAAAAAGACCCTTCGTTTTGACTACTCCAACTTGGACGAAAATGCATCATGTATCATCAATTTGGGCCTCCAAAATGTGATATGTAGTGCCTCCAAACTTCATGCCTTGGGCTTCCCACTTACTTGAATAATATTCACCACTTGGCCCAATGTAGAATGGTCTTGGAATTGGGTTTTTATTTCAGCAACTAAAAGCAACATGGACTCTTTTATCTTCTTAGCTCTAGCTCTTGTGATTGGCCCACTTTGAATGATCAATGGATCCATCTTCTTGTCCTTGTAGATCAGCTTGGGTGTGTTTCCATCATTCCCTTTTTCTTCAAGAGGATTCGTCCTTGAATCCTTTCATGCAATCTTTTCACCATTTCAGCCTTAGCTTTTCCATCAAGACTTGCACGTTCTTCAATAGGTATTGGAATCAAATCTAGTGGACTCAATGGATTAAAACCATACACAACTTCAAATGGAGAAAAATTAGTAGCAGAATGAACACTTCGACTATAAGCAAATTCAGCAAAAGGTAAGCATTCCTCCCAACTTTTCAAGTTCTTTTTAACTAAAGCTCGTCGTAATTGAGACAAAGTCCTATTAACTACTTCAGTTTGTCCATCAGTCTGTGGATGACAAGTAGTAGAAAACAAGAGTTTAGTTCCCAACTTATTCCACAACACACGCCAAAAATGACTCACAAATTTAGCATCTCGATCACTCACAATTGATCTAGGAACACCATGCAAACGCACCACATCACAAAGAACATCATCTTTATAATTGCCAATTGAAAACGAAATTAGAACTCGCTTAGTCACTCGAATATCTCCACATTCATTAAGCCATTGTAGCTTGTACGGATTATGATGTTTTTCCGTTGTTAAGCTCAACTTTTCCACTATTTCAGAACTTGCAACATTTGAACAACTACCACCATCAATAATCATTATGCAAAGTTTACCTTGGACCAAACACCTTGTGTGGAAGATGTTCTCCCTTTGATGATCATCATTTCTGTTTAGCATGTTTAGAGCCCTTCGAACCACCAAAAGTTCTCCATGTTCTGGTCCAATCTCCTCCAATTGTTTACCCTCCTCCTCCTCATCATCATCTTCACGTTCACTTTCAGATTCTATCTCTCTATTTGGCTTCAAAATCATCACCCTTTTGTTTGGACATTGAGATGCAATGTGTCCAACACCTTTTTTTTTTATTGTGTCCAACACCTTGACAAATAAAACATTTGATATCTCTATTTCAAGTAGAAGTAGAAGTAGAAATACCTTTACCCTTCTCAAATTCTTTGGACTTGGATGTCGACTCTTCATTTTGGGGTTTAGAAGCTTCCCCAAAATTGGATTTGGATGAAGTCCACTCTTTTGTCCTTGAAGAATGAGAACTTGTTGAAAAATTCTTTTGGATTGTTCCCTTCTTCTTCAATTGTCCCTCCACCTTCATGCCATATGAACCATGTCCTCCAACTCCACATAGTGTTGAAGCTCCACAATGCTGCAATCTCCCTATTCAGCCCACATAAGAATCGAGCCATGGTTGCTTCTCTATCTTCTTCAACATTTTCCCTAATCATAGCAATCTCCATCTCTTTGTAGTTCTCATCAACAGATTTAGTACCTTGTTTCATAGATTGTAATTTTTGATACAATTCACGAAAATAATGAGAATATACAAATCTCTTACGCATTATGCCTTTCATTTCTTCCCAAGTCGAAACTGGTCTTCCTCCATATCGCCTTGTACTGGTTGTCAATTGATCCCACCAAACTATAGCATAGTCAGTGAATTCAATAGCAGCAAGTCTAACCTTTTTCTCCTCGGAATAGTTGTGACATTCAAAGATGAGATCCACCTTTTGCTCCCATTCCAAATAAGCTTCGGGTCACTCCTTCCTTGGAATGTTGGGATCTTCAGTTTGATGCTTCTCAAATCACCATCAACTTCATTTGTACGCCCTTTTCTACCGTTTCCATGTCTCTCATTTCGATGCCTATATGAAGCATTATCCTCTCCTCCACTCTCTTCTTCCTCGCTATTGTTTGCATTTGCTTGAAATTCCAGCCTCTCCAAGCACTCTGAAACACTTTCCAGAACACGTCCAAGCCTTCTAAAATGTTGTTGCATGGCTTTCAACGTAGGATCAATTTGATTGTCATCAGTAGAATTCATCCTCACAGTTCACTCGTGTATCACACAAAAATAAACCTCACAAAACACTCGTGTATATCACTCGTTGGCTTTTACCTCCCCTCAAATAATCTCACCACTCAAGCCTTTTACCACTCTTTCTCTTTTGTAAAGATAACACAAGTAAAAACAAATCAAGAACCCCACGTATAAGGTTTGGCAGCGGACTCCCTTGATTGATAATCTGGTTTGATCCACTTCCAGAGCTTGGAAAACCTCGACCCGTTGGCTATATGATCAGCCAAGAACCTCGGTATGATTGAACGCCAAAAGAACATGCTCAAACTATCTTGATAAGTTCCAAACAAGTGAAAAACTCTACAAAGATTGAATCAACTCACAAGACAAAGTCTATTTTCGTATTTGATCAATGGTGTCTTCAAATGACATGCTTACAAGCCTATTTATATAGGCTTGAATGGACTCTAGAAAGTCTCACATCATTAGTACAACTTAAGACACTTAAAATGACTCATAATAAAAGAAAAGTAACTCCTAAACCTTTGGTGTAACTCTAGGACATCTAAAGTCACTTATTTAACATAAAATGTAACTAAAAAAGACCCTTCGTTTTGACTACTCCAACTTGGACGAAAATGCATCATGTATCATCAATTTGGGCCTCCAAAATGTGATATGTAGTGCCTCCAAACTTCATGCCTTGGGCTTCCCACTAACTTGAATAATATTCACCACTTGGCCCAATGTAGAATGGTCTTGGAATTGGGTTTTTATTTCAGCAACTAAAAGCAACATGGACTCTTTTATCTTCTTAGCTCTAGCTCTTGTGATTGGCCCACTTTGAATGATCAATGGATCCATCTTCTTGTCCTTGTAGATCAGCTTGGGTGTGTTTCCATCATTCCCTTTTTCTTCAAGAGGATTCGTCCTTGAATCCTTTCATGCAATCTTTTCACCATTTCAGCCTTAGCTTTTCCATCAAGACTTGCACGTTCTTCAATAGGTATTGGAATCAAATCTAGTGGACTCAATGGATTAAAACCATACACAACTTCAAATGGAGAAAAATTAGTAGCAGAATGAACACTTCGACTATAAGCAAATTCAGCAAAAGGTAAGCATTCCTCCCAACTTTTCAAGTTCTTTTTAACTAAAGCTCGTCGTAATTGAGACAAAGTCCTATTAACTACTTCAGTTTGTCCATCAGTTTGTGGATGACAAGTAGTAGAAAACAAGAGTTTAGTTCCCAACTTATTCCACAACACACGCCAAAAATGACTCACAAATTTAGCATCTCGATCACTCACAATTGATCTAGGAACACCATGCAAATGCACCACATCACAAAGAACATCATCTTTATAATTGCCAATTGAAAACGAAATTAGAACTCGCTTAGTCACTCGAATATCTCCACATTCATTAAGCCATTGTAGCTTGTACGGATTATGATGTTTTTCCGTTGTTAAGCTCAACTTTTCCACTATTTCAGAACTTGCAACATTTGAACAACTACCACCATCAATAATCATTATGCAAAGTTTACCTTGGACCAAACACCTTGTGTGGAAGATGTTCTCCCTTTGATGATCATCATTTCTGTTTAGCATGTTTAGAGCCCTTCGAACCACCAAAAGTTCTCCATGTTCTGGTCCAATCTCCTCCAATTGTTTACCCTCCTCCTCCTCATCATCATCTTCACGTTCACTTTCAGATTCTATCTCTCTATTTGGCTTCAAAATCATCACCCTTTTGTTTGGACATTGAGATGCAATGTGTCCAACACCTTTTTTTTTTATTGTGTCCAACACCTTGACAAATAAAACATTTGATATCTCTATTTCAAGTAGAAGTAGAAGTAGAAATACCTTTACCCTTCTCAAATTCTTTGGACTTGGATGTCGACTCTTCATTTTGGGGTTTAGAAGCTTCCCCAAAATTGGATTTGGATGAAGTCCACTCTTTTGTCCTTGAAGAATGAGAACTTGTTGAAAAATTCTTTTGGATTGTTCCCTTTTTTTTTTTTTTTTTTTTTTTTTTATCAAACACCTCTACGGTGGAGGGTTCGTGGGTCCCTCATCCCTATAATTCCAAAGGCGGTAATTACAAGGCGTGGCCACACCCAAAAGTGGTGTGCCGTAACAAATCAAGAGTAGTATGCGGTCCAATCCCACAAGGTTCGGACCTCATCATACTCTTTTCCAAAATACAATTAACCAAAAAGCTAGTCACTATTGTCTCCCATCGTCTCATTATCAACTTTAATGCCCGTTCCCGTCAAGGTATCGGATGTGCGACACTCCCATCTCGTCCAATCTAACCAAGTCCAACAGTTCTCTCGGTGCTGAGTTGTAGTGCATTCGTAGACCACTGTCTTGGACTAGCCCCATTTTCGCAAGGAAATCCGCCGCTTTGTTCCCCTCCCTGTGTATGAAGGTGGCTCGGAATTTGAGTTGGCGTTTATGAAGGGTTAGTTGCGCCACCGCTTGCCGGGCGAGTGCCGGGCCCCATCCTGTCCCATTGACCAATTTGATTGCTTGCTCTGCATCGGACTCAATCCAGATTGGTAGGGCGAGTTCTTTGGCTATATTTAGCCCGTGGAGCATGGCCAACAGCTCCGCCTCTAACGCCGAGTGTGCTTCTAGGGGTGTGCTGAAGGCGACGAGCATCTTACCCAAGTGGTCTCGAATAATCCCTCCAGCCCCTGTTCTACCGTTCGCTTCATTGTAGGAGCCATCTGTGTTGAGCTTTATCCACGGCTGGTCCGGGGGGTTCCATTTGATTGCCATGGCTAGGGGTAGCGCCCTGATTGCCGCCGCTTGAGGAATGTTGATTCCAAGTTTAACTCCCTTCCAATGTTTCGGCTTCAAGCTTCCATTGGACATAGCATTCCGAATGAACATGTGGACCTGCCATACCACGTTTTGTGGTTTAAACTGTGTGCCTTGGTGGCGACTCCTGTTTCTCTCCGACCAGATAAACCACAGAATGAGGTATGGAGTGGCTCGGCTAAGATGTTTCTTGTTCGGCTGTTGGTACCTTCGCGCCCACACTTCGATTCTCGTAGGGATTGTATCATTGATATGGATGCGGGGGAACGGGCCTGTGAACCAACCGTCAAACTCACTCCATACTCTGCGAGCTCCATGTCCCTGGATGAAGAGGTGTTGGAGGGACTCGGTATTCGGTCGGTGGGGGCAGCATTGGCACTTAGAGGCTAGCTCAATCTCCCGCCACTGAAGCTTCGTGTCAACCGGCACCCGATTAGAGAGAAGCCTCCAGATAAAGATGGCTATTGAGTTGGTGAGGCCTGCCTTCCAAACGTCCCCCAAACCTTGGATGATCGGGTTTCGCCCTCGAAGTGTGTCCCATGTCGAAGCCACCGTGAATTCCCCATGTTTAGAGAGGTTCCACCTCAGGATATCCTGTTCATCATGGAGGATCGGTGTATTAATGATGCCATCGATAACATGCTGAGGGAGGCCGGCCTGATTGTGAAGAAGCTGAAGCTTGGGCACATCCCAACCCCCATTAGTAATGAACTCCGAAACCCGGGTGGTTGGTCTTCCCCTATCATCAAGACTAAATTCCCTCAGAGGGCTATTGCCAAGCCAAATGTCATCCCAGAAGTAGATGTCCCCTTGTCCCACTAGCCATCTCATGTGCGGTTGTGCGAGGGGCCATGCTCTTGAGAGCCTTCTCCACGTAGGGCTACTCCTGCTCGGCAGTCTCAAGGTGAGCGGTGTGGAGTTGGTGCAATATTTTGCCATCATGTATCTTGCCCAAAGGGAGTTTTGCTCCCGAAAGCGCCACCAAAGTTTGATATTGAAGGCGCGGAGGACCTCCATAGTTTTCCGGATCCCAAGGCCTCCTTCATCAGTGGGCCGACACATTTGTTCCCAACCAATCCAATGGGTCCGCTTCTTCTCATTCGTAGACCCCCAAAAGAATCGGGCCATTTGTTGATCAAGTTGCTTAAGGGTACCGGCCGTGGGCTCGACGGCTTGGAAGATGTGTAAGGGGATCGCTTCAAGGGTGCTCTTAATCAACGTAAGCCTTCCTCCAAAGGATAGGTGACGGTGTGCCCATCCTGAGATCCTTCTTGCAATCTTTTCTCGTAGAAAGAGGAACATGTCCGTGCGTTTGACACCACGATAGATAGGTACTCCGAGGTAGAGGAAAGGGAAAACCCCTCTAGTGAAGCCCCCTTCCGCCTGGATCGAGTTTGCCCAATGCTCATGGGCCTCGGCAATATAGAAATTACTCTTAGCAAGGCTGACTTGTTGGCCGGAGACTCTTTCATACTTTTCAAGACAAGCTCTTAGCCGGCGCATAGGATTTGCCGCCGCTTGGGTGAAGATGATAATGTCGTCCGCATAGGCTAGATGGCTGATCTCCATGCATCTCCGGGAGGCTTTGTACGTCATGTCCTTTTGGCCGAGGATGAGCTTATCTAATGCTCGGGACAGGTATTCCGCAGCGATCACGAACAGAGCGGGGGAGATCGGATCTCCTTGCCGAAGTCCACGAGTTGATCTAAAGAAGCCCGCGGGTGCCCCGTTAACAAGGACCGAGAACCAGCAATACCCAATACACCTCTCCATAAGTGAAATCCATGAATCCGGGAATCCCATACGGCGTAAAACTTTGAAGAGGAATGGCCATTGGACCCTATCATAGGCTTTAGCCATGTCAATCTTTACTGCCACATTAGGCGCTGGGGAGCATCTAGCAAGCTCATGGAACATTTCTTGAGCCAGAAGTGCGTTGTCGTTAAGGAGCCGACCTTTGACAAAACCACTTTGGTTTGGGGAGATGACCTGTGGGAGGAAAGGAGAGAGTCGAGAGGTGAGTACCTTGGTAATGATCTTGTTTAAAACATTGCAGAGACTGATGGGTCGGTAGTCGGTCCATGACTCCGGCGATGCCTTCTTTGGGATAAGGACAATGCTTGTGGCCGTGATGCTCCTTGGCAGGAAGGCCCCTCTGAAGAACTGTCTGATTGCTTCCACTACCTCCGGCCCCACAATGGACCAGCAGGCTTGATAGAAGGTGGCCGAGAAGCCATCAGGTCCGGGTGCACTATCTCCGGAAATGCAAAAGGTGGCACTCCTGACCTCGTCCGCACTTGGAGCATCTGCGATGTCAACGAACTGCTCGGCTGAGTGGACCTGCTGGATTAGGTCGAGGTCTGGGTCTTCAAGTGTCGGATTGTTGGGGGCAAGGAGTTGTTGGAAGAACTCCACTGCGGACTTTTTAATCTCGGCTTCCTCGGTGAGCTCCTGCCCATTGACACGAATTGAATGGATGCGGAGACGGACCCTCTTTTGTTTCACCCAGCTTTGATAGAACCGGGTATTTTTGTCTCCCTCGGCAAGCCACCTCAAAGCTGCCTTCTGTCGCCAAAAATCTTCTTCCATTCTCAGCAAAAGGATGTACTCGGCAATGTGTTTGTTGATCGCTGTCCTGTGCTCCGGAGTCGGCCTTGCCTCGAAACTAGATTGGGCCAGAGCAATTTCTTCCTCCTTTTCCTTTAGATTAGCATGGATGTTCCCAAAGACCTCTTTGTTCCACTCCTTAAGGGCCTTTTTAACTCTGGCCTGCTTGATTTGAATGTTTAGGATTCCACCCGCCCCCGTGGGTTCCTCCCATGCTTTTTGCACTACGGCCATGAATCCTTCATGTCGGATCCACATGTTCTGGAACCTGAATGCCTTGGCTCCAGCGGATGTGTTCATCTTCGTGCACCTGACAAGAATTGGTCCATGGTCCGAGGCAACCCGGGGGAGATTCGTAACCCGAGTAGCCTCGAAGGTCTTAGTCCAATCCTCACTGACAAGCACTCTATCCAACCTTTCAAAGAGGCCATTCTTGGCCCAAGTGAATGCCGCTCCATCAAAACCAGGATCAAGCAGCCTACAGTCTTCCGTTGCCTCCGCAAAATCAACCATCTCGGCTTGCCGGTTAGTATCACTTCCGACTCTGTCTTGGTGTGATAGAATGGTGTTGAAATCGCCACCGATGATCCAAGGTGTTCCCTCGAGAGGCCCGGCAGTCTCTCTCATCTTGTCCCATAATTGATGTCGTTCAGCCCTTGTACATTTGGCGTACACGGCTGAAATGGCCACCGGCCTAGCAAGGCGGTGGGACTTGAGGTAACCGTGAAGGATTTGTTCCGAGTCATTCTCAATATCAAAAGTGGACCCCTCTTCCGCGAACATCCAAATCTTCCCGTTCGTGTTCGAACCATGAAGGGCAGCCCCAAGGCCTTAGAGAATCGGTCCGGGTCCGGGTGTGTGAGCGGTTCCATTATTGCAAGAAATAAAACATTATGACAATCAATAAGTCTTTTTAGAACGTTTTGAGTGGGCGCATTCGCAATCCCCCTCACGTTCCAAAACATGAAATTGTACGACATCATTAACAGGAAGGGTGCGTACCCAAAGAGGCTGAAGGCCCTCCTTGGTAGTCAGTGCGGTGTTGCTCTTTGTTCGGGGCGACCTCCTCGGCATCGTCGGCCGAACTGTTGCCTCCTAACCTCTCGACCCCCATGTGCAACTCCATGGGGTCTTCGTCCGCATCCCCACAATTCTCAACATCAAATTCTCCGTTCGCCATGAGAGAGTAATATTGGTTAGTACTCATGTGGTTCTTTGCCGAGAAGAACCCACGCCCCCTTGTCAAGGCATGGCGCGCGCCTCCTCTCGGATTCCCTCGACGAGCTGGGGAGACCGAGCGCCTCGCATTAGGGGAGCCCCACCATGTTCCCACGTGGTGATGGTGGTTCGGAGGTGGGATGCAATGGGTTCCCCCGGTTCGGTGGGGACTTCCCAACCTCGGTCCCGGCATTTTGAGTTCCGGAGCTCGGTCCGCTCCCCAAAGCAGAGTCCGGCATTTTAGAGTCCGGCCTTGAGCCCGGCATTTTCGAGTTCGGTCCCTCCCAGGAAGTACCACCGATATCCTCCCCATTTGTTTTGTTATTGTTTGGTCGATCACCGGCCTTGCCTTGCTTCTTCCCATAACGTTTCCATTCATTGGAGCTGGGGGCATTCTTCCCCGTATCTTGCTTCCCCTTCTCGATTTGTCTCTCGGGTTGTGACTGTTTAGGCGGGCCGTTGTGGTAGTTTCTCTTTGGCGGCCGTTCCTTCTTGCCCGTCGCATAGCACACCTCACTTGCATGGCCGACGTGTTTACATTCTTGACAATATGATGGTATCTTGTCCCATCGGACCCGCTGCACTGTTTCTCGCCCACCAAGGTCAAGGATTATCTCTTCGGTAGGCGGTTTTGTGATGTCTATCTCGACGCAAATTCGGGCAAATGAAAGCCGAGTCTTGTTTGCCGTGGCTCGATCAATCTGTATTGGAGTGCCGAGAAGCTTGCCGATGGCGAATAAGGCGGATTGGTCGAAAAGATGAATGGGGAGGCCAATTAGGTTGCACCAAATTGCCGCAATGGGGGACTCGCAGTATGCATCAAAGTCCGGGGACCATTTGAAGACCCTCATCGGGTGACGGTCAATGAGCCATACGGGCGTACCCCTTGGGCCTCCAAGGATTCGGGCATAGTCCGCCAAGTCCTCGCATTGAATGAGAATATGTTTAGCATTAATGTACTTCCAACTGAATCCACACCGGAGTTTAATATTATCGAGAGTCTTTTGGATTTGCAGTCCGGTAGGGATAGAGTGAGAGAACTTACCCACAATGGCGTGTCCCATGCTCTCAGCAAGCTTTTGAGTTTCCGCTCCGGAGAAGTAGATGGCCGGGATGCCGTCGGACACTGAAGCAAATCCAATGTTCTGAAGCTTATCCGGCTCAAAGGCTTGAGGGCGGTTAGGGTCAGTCGAGCCTTTAAGCATGTCCGCCATCGTTTTCGGCCGGCCGGGGTGGCTTGAGGTGCCTTCACCCCCGCCATGTAGCGTGTTACTCGCCGAGCCCGACGGAGTACCCTTAAGCAAGTCCGCCATCGATTTCGGCCACGCCGAGGTCCCCGGGGTAGCTTCTACCCCCCCATGTTGAGTAACTTCATTTGGCCCTTGTGTTGCGGCATTCGCCGAGGGCTTAGGTGTATTTCCTTTTCTCTTCGGGTTGTTGTGTTCGGCTTTTCCATTCTCGGTGTGGATCTTCTCGGCACCATCGTTGTCGTTGTGTACCCTTCTCGGCTTTTCCATTCTCGGCAGTTCGGCTTTTCCTTTCTCGGTGTGGACCTTCTCGGCCTCTTCATTCTCGGTGTGGATCTTCTCGGCATCATCCATTGGCGTATCGTTGGGTGTTGGTGTTTCTCTTGTCAATACGCCCATCTCGGCACTAGGCGTGGCCTTGTTCGTTGTCTCGATAATAAGCTTTTCTCGGTTGGCGTTAGTGTTCGCCTTAGGTCGCGGCTGGCCGAGCTCCACACAATAATGTTCCGGGCTGGCCTCAAACGTAGCTCGGATCTTGCTAGTTCGTCCTCGTTCGAGAGGGGGGAAGTCCTCAAGAGATGCCCCACTCCCATTCCAAGGTGTGTGTGTGACACTTTGCATGCATCCCGAAGAGTTTTGGGGGAACTCCGGTGGTTTGTGACTGGCCGTCGGTAGGTTTCCGGCACGGAGAGGCTGCGCCGCCGCTGCATCGAGCGTTTCCACCGAGTCCAACGCTGCAAGATGAAGGATCTCATCTAGTTTTGGGTTCCTTGGTGGGGATCCAAACGATGCAACTCGTGCCATGTTAGAGGGGAAAGGGGGGGGGCACTTTCAAGGGGGGCTTTTGTACTTGCTATCATTTTAGGCAAGTTTGCTTTTGTACCTGATGGCTTAGGTAGGAAAGGTGGATTAGTGCTTTCAAAGTCAACTTTTGTCCCAGCCTCCAGATTAGGTAGGTTTGCTTTTCCACTTTCCAATGGGGCAAGGACAGCACATGGGGCAGCTTGTGCTTCACGTGACCTAGCAAGTCTTGGCTGGGGATTGTGGAGAGAGGGGACTTCACCGGAAACGGTCATAAGCTCGACGGCGGGAGCAGCAGTTTCCGGCGAGCCGCCTCCTTCCGGCACGGTTCTACCGTTGGGGGCATCGAACTCTTCTTCACATTCATTCCAATGCTCCACTTCCTCTTCCTTCTTATGAGGCAAGTCGGGGTCCTCCAACCTGAAAGAGACCCCCAAGTCGAGGGACGGAGTCGCCGGGAACAGGGATCCTTTGCATTTGGAACTACCGGCCGAAGGTCCTTCCTCCTCACCGAAGTCTATCTTCTTCCTTAGTTGCTTGTCCTCGGGCATCGGAGACGGGACAAATCTCTTACGACCATTGCCTTTGGTAGGAGGCACCGGCGTACTTTTCCGGGCTTTGAGCTTTGCTTTAGCCATTTTTAGTTCCATGGATTTGGTCGGACGTTGAAGGGAAGCGGCCTCACCAGCTCGGAAGACCATTTGCTGATCGGAGAGGACCCGAGCTTCCTCATCCCCGGGAACAATGTCAGGCAAATGATCCGGATTTAGGGCCGGAGTGTCTCTCTTTTCGTCGGGGTCCGGCGGTTGCCCCATTGTTTCGGCCAGCCGGGCGGGCTTCGGCAAGGTATAGCCAAGACGTGGAGTAGAGGTTGACGGGAGCCGCGAGCCAAGTCCGACGTTGAAGTGGCTTTCGTCGGGGATGGGCCGGGGGTGACAGGCGGAGTGGGATTGGGAGGTGGCCGACAGGGTGGTGAGGGTGGAGGGGCGGGTGGCGACGTGAGGGATGGGTGGGTGTTTTCCGGCGATGCAATAGGGAGTTATTTTTGAGAGAAGGGAGAGCGTCTCTCTCTAGCCTTGTGGAATTTGTGGCTACGGTTTCATTTCTTCGAGATGAACCTAGCGCGAACGAGCCGAGCACTTGCTCAATGAATGTTTCATGTGGGCTCCCCGACCGGGAGAAGGAAGGCTTAATCGAGGAACTTGATCCGGGAGGGATTATCCATCCATTGTGTCCAACACCTTGACAAATAAAACATTTGATATCTCTATTTCAAGTAGAAGTAGAAGTAGAAATACCTTTACCCTTCTCAAATTCTTTGGACTTGGATGTCGACTCTTCATTTTGGGGTTTAGAAGCTTCCCCAAAATTGGATTTGGATGAAGTCCACTCTTTTGTCCTTGAAGAATGAGAACTTGTTGAAAAAATTCTTTTGGATTGTTCCCTTCTTCTTCAATTGTCCCTCCACCTTCATGCCAATGAACCATGTCCTCCAACTATCTTACATTATTTATCTTTCATATCCTTGAAAAAAAACTGAAAAAAAAAAAAAAAAAAACCGAAAAAAGAAAAAAATACAAAAATCCATATTTTTCACCTCATATTTTCTTGACCATTCCTTTCATCTTTCATTCAGGCTGAAGTTTGGTTGGTCTTATTAGTTCTTGTTTGTTCTTGATTTGATTTTACTTGTGTTATCTTTGCAAAAGGCTTGAGTGGTGAGATTATTTGAGGGGAGGTAAAAGCCAACGATGATATACACGATTTGTTTTGTGAGGTTTATTTTTGTGTGATACACGAGTGAACTGTGAGGATGGATTCTACTGATGAAAATCAAATTGATCCTACGTTGCAAGCCATGCAACAACATTTTACATGGAAATATATTAATGCTAAGCATATATTTGTTCAATTCGAGGATATGGCGGATTATGCCCGATTTCTTAGTGGTCCGAAAGGGACGCCGGTGTGGTTTATTGATCGGCATCCCATGAGTTTTCAAGTGGTCCCCGGATTTTGATGCGTATTGTGAGCCCGATCGCGGCAGTTTGGTGCAACACATTGGCCTCCCAATCCACCTTTTTGATCACGCCGCCCTCTTTGCAATCGGTAAATTGCTTGGAACCCCGATACAAGTGGATCGTGCTACGGCCAACAAGTCGAGACTTTCGTTTGCTCGCATTTTCATTGAGATTGACATCACGAAGCCACCTCCCGAGGAGTTCATCCTAGATATTTGTGGACGTGAGACGTGCTAAAAGTGAAATGGTACAAGATCCCGACATATTGCATGGAATGTAGGATGATAGTAGACACAAAAGTGAGGTGTGTTACGCAGCGGGCAATGGTGAGCGTCCCTGAAGAGGAACTACAATAATGTACACCGAGACAAGCCACACATGAGAGTCAAGGGGAAGGGACAAAACGGAACAACCAAAGGAAATGGCTAGCACTAACGAGTGGAAACATCAAAAGAAAAACAAAGGTCGAAGGGGCAGCCAACGGCCGGATCCTCTCTAATGGCTCCGAGCCGAGGGAGTGGTCGGTTCCGGACATCATGGGCGAAGTGCATGGACACTTTGACCTGGCTCCGGTTGTATCGCTCCATGAAGGTGGTGAGAGTTCCTATGGCCGAGAAACCTTCGTTAAACCGTCGGAGTGCTTGCTAGCTCTACCCATCGTGGTGGTGAATTCCATGGAGCCACGAACGGGTACACACCCTCACGACGAGGAGCGTTCACTTGTTGGAGAGGGGGCGCACGGGGAGCGGCAAGGGGCCGAGGGTCTCAAGCACCCGAAACGTCCTAAGCTCCAATCAATACTATTCTCTCATGGAGATGAAGACTTCTTAGAAGATGATGATGAACTGGAGGGGAGGGAGATAAAGAGGGGATTCCCCGAACCATCCCTTTTGCCGATGGAGAAGATCCCATGCTCATGCATGAGGAGGAATGCCTAGGAGAGGACCGACTACGAATGGTGGAATTTCAGGGGGACCTCTCATGGTCACCGAGTAAGATACTTCCCCATTAATCATGTCTGTCAACTTATGTTTTGGAACGTTAGGGAGTTGCTAACGAGCCTACCCAAATGTTCTTAAAAGATTAATTAGACTCTAATATTCACTTTCTTGCATAAAGGAGCCGCTCACAAGCCCTAACCCGGAAAGTTCTCAAAGCTTTGGGGCTGGCTTTCCAAGGCTCGAATAGAAATGGGAAGATCTGGGTGTTTGTTGAGGAGTGGCCAGCTTCGCGGCCGAGAGAGATACGGATCAGGCCCTATCCGGCCGCTTTGGATCTCCTCGCCTTGCTAGCTACTTGTGTGTCTCAGCGATTTACGCAAATGCACGAGGACCGAACGACTTCATTTATGGGATGAATTGAGGGAGTGCTCTATACTTTTGGAGGGTACACCCTGGATGATTGGAGGGGACTTCAATACCATTCTCCATCCGCGAGACAGAGTAGGGAGTGACACAAACCGCCAAGCTGAAATGGTGGACTTTGAGGAGGCCATTGAGGACTGCAGGATACTAGACCCGGGATAGATGGGTCGGAGTTCACGTGGCAAGAATGGCCTTTTTAAAAGATTGGATAAATCCTTGTGAACGAACGATGGGCACAACCTTTGGAATCTACTCGGGTGACGAACCTGCCCCGGATTGCCTCGGACCACGGGCCTTTATTGGTAAGATGCAAAGTGACAAGCAACAACAGCGGGGGTAGGCCTTCAGTTCCAAACATGTGGGTTAGGCACGAGGGATTTGAGGACCCTTGTTCGGGGAGATTGGAGCCACCGACGGAGTCCGAGGCCTCCTCAATTTCCAAATCAAACTTGCTCGACTAAAGAGAATCCTAAAGGTGTGAACAGGAGACCTTTGGAACATCTATAACAACCTCAGGATATGGAGGTGAACATAGCACTGGCCCAAAGCGATTTCAAAGAAATTTCAACCCCGGAGAACAGGACAGAAATCAATAGATGCATTGCCGAGTACATTCCCTCCTTAAAATGGAGGAGGACTTCTGGCGACAAAAGGCTCCCCTAAGATGGCTAGGGAGGGCGACAAGATACTAATTCTACCAAAGTTGGGTCAACAAAAAAGGATCCGCATGTGCATCCCAATCATGTGGGCGGTCGGGAGATCTCGGACGAAATGGAGATTAGAGTTCGGCGGTGGATTTCTTCCAAGATCTCCTGGCCCCGGGCCCCTCACTTTGTCCGTGCCAGACCTTGATTTGATCCATCAACTCCCACCCTTGGATGAAGTGGCTGCTCTTTCCCTTCCGACCCCCCATCCGCAGAGGAATTAAAAAGGCTGTTTTTGACATCTCCGGGGATAGTGCCCCAGGGCCGGATGGTTTCACGGCCTTGTTTTACCAGGCCTGTTGGGCGACGGTTGGGCCGGACGTGGTGGCGGCTTGGCCAATTCTTCGGGGGTGCCTACCTCCCACGTAGCGTCACGGCACAAACATTGTCCTCATCCCAAAAAAGCTTCGAGTTCCTCATTTATACATAGATCTCTTGAGATAGCATGCCTTTCATTTCTTCCCAAGTCCGGAACTGAGTCTTCACATCCATACTCGCCTTGTGACTGGTTGTCCAATCCTGCATCACACCAATCACTATAGCATATGTCAGTGAATCAATAGCAACATAGGTCTAATCTTTTCTTCCTCGGATATTGTGACATTCAAAGTATGAGATCCACCCTTTTGCTCCCATTCCAATAAGCCTTCGGGTACACTCCTCCTGGAAGGTATGCAAGTGATCTTCAGCATCATTTTTTTTGTTTGACCTTTTCTCCTTTTGTTTCCTTTTTTACCCTTGTTTTCATTAATCAAACACCTCATACGTGGATTGGTTCTCTATTCAAGTAGAAGTAGAAGAGATACCTTTACCCTTCTCAAATTCTTTGCTGATGCGACTTTCTTTGGGTTAGAACGCTCCCCAAAATTGGTTTGATGAATCCATCTTTGTCCTTGAAGATGAGACTGTTGAAAAATTCTTTTGGATTGTTCCCTCTTCTTCAATGTCCTCCACCTTCTGGCCATATGAACCATGTCCTCCAACTCCACATAGTGTTGAGCTCCCAATGCTTGCAATCTCCCTATTGCGCCCACTCAGAATCGAGCCATGGTTGCTTCTCTATCTTCTTCAACATTTTCCCTAATCAAGCAGTCTCCATCCATTGTATTTCTCATCACAGTCGTACCTTGTTTCATAGATTGTAATTTTTGATACAATTCACAAATAATGAGATATACAAATCTCTTACGCATTATGCTTTCATTTCTTCCCAAGTCGGAACTGGTCCCTCCATATCGCCTTGTACTGGTTGTCAATTGATCACACCAACTATAGCATAGTCAGTGAATTCAATAGCAACAAGTCTAATCTTTTCTCCCTGAATAGTTGTGACATTCAAGATGAGATCCACCTTTTGCTCCCTAGTCCAAATAAGCTTTCGGGTCGAACTCCTTCCTTGGAATGTTGGGATCTTCGTTTTTTTTTTTTTTTTTTTTTTTTTTTTTTTTTTTTTTTTTTTTTAATCAAACACCTCTACGGTGGAGGGTTCGTGGGTCCCTCATCCCTATATTTCCACAAGAGATAATTACAAGGCGTGGCCACACCCAAAAGTGGTGTGCCGTAACAAATCAAGAGTAGTATGCGGTCCGATCCCACAAGGTTCGGACCTCATCATACTCCTTTCCAAAAAACAATTAACCACAAAGCTAGTCACTATTGTCTCCCGTCGTCTCATGATCAACTTTGATGCCCGTCCCCGTCTAGGTTTCGGATGTGCGACACTCCCATCTCGTCCAATCTAACCAAGTCCAATAGTTCTCTCGGTGCTGAGTTGTAGTGCATTCGTAGGCCACTGTCTTGGACTAGCCCCATTTTCGCAAGGAAGTCCGCCGCTTTGTTCCCCTCCCTGTGTATGAAGGTGGCTCGGAATTTGAGTTGGCGTTTGAGAATGGTTAGTTGCGCCACCGCTTGCCGAGCGAGTGCCGGCCCCCATCCCGTCCCATTGACCAATTTGATTGCTTGCTCTGCATCTGACTCAATCCAGATTGGTAGGCCGTATTCCTTGGCTATATTTAGCCCGTGGATCATGGCCAACAGCTCCGCTTCTAACGCCGAGTGGGCTTCAAGGGGTGTGCTGACGGCGACGAGCATCTTACCCGAGTGGTCTCGAATAATCCCGCCAGCCCCTGTACTGCCGTTCGCTTCATTATAGGAGCCATCCGTGTTGAGCTTTATCCACGGCTGATCCGGGGGGTTCCATTTGATTGCCATGGCTAGGGGTAGCGCCCTGATTGCCGCCGCTTGTTGAGGAATATTGATTCCAAGTTTAACTCCCTTCCAATGTTTCGGCTTCAAGCTTCCATTAGACATAGCATTCCGAATGAACATGTGGACCTGCCATACCACGTTTTGTGGTTTAAACTGTGTGCCTTGGTGGCGGCTCCTGTTTCTCTCCGACCAAATAAACCAAAGGATGAGGTATGGAGTGGCTCGGCTAAGATGTTTCTTGTTCGGCTGTTGGCACCTTCGCGCCCACACTTCGATTCTCGTAGGGATTGTGTCATTGATATGGATGCGTGGGAACGGGCCTGTGAACCAGCCGTCGAACTCACTCCATACTCTGCGAGCTCCATATCCCTGGATGAAGAGGTGTTGGAGTGACTCAGTGTTCGGTCTGTGGGGGCAGCATTGGCACTTAGAAGCTAGCTCAATCTCCCGCCACTGAAGTTTCGTGTCAACCGGCACCCGATTGGAGAGAAGCCTCCAGATAAAGATGGCTATTGAGTTGGTGAGGCCTACCTTCCAAACGTCCCCCAAACCATGGATGATCGGGTTTCGTCCTCGAAGTGTGTCCCATGTCGAAGCCACCGTGAATTCCCCATGCTTAGAGAGGTTCCACCTCGGGATATCCTGTTCGTCATGGAGGATCGGTGTATTAATGATGCCATCGATAACATGCTGAGGGAGGCCGGCCTGATTGTGAAGGAGTTGAAGCTTGGGCACATCCCAACCACCATTTGTAATGAACTCCGAGACCCGGGTGGTTGGTCTTCCCCTATCATCAAGGCTAAGTTCCCTCAGAGGGCTATTGCCAAGCCAAATGTCATCCCAGAAGTAGATGTCCCCTTGTCCCACTAGCCATCTCATGTGCGGTTGCGCGAGGGGCCATGCTCTTGAGAGCCTTCTCCACGTAGGGCTACTCCTGCTCGGCAATCTCAAGGTGAGCGGTGTGGAGTTGGAGCAATATTTTGCCATCATGTATCTTGCCCAAAGGGAGTTTTTGCTCCCGAAATCGCCACCACAGTTTGATATTGAAAGCGTGGAGGACCTCCATAGTTTTTCGGATCCCAAGGCCTCCTTCATCAGTGGGCCGGCACATTTGTTCCCATCCAATCCAATGGGTCCGCTTCTTTTCATTCGTAGACCCCCAAAAGAATCGGGCCATTTGTTGATCAAGTTGCTTGAGGGTACCGGCCGTGGGCTCGACGGCTTGAAAGATGTGCAAGGGGATCGCTTCAAGAGTGCTCTTAATCAACGTAAGCCTTCCTCCAAAGGATAGGTGGCGGTGTGCCCATCCTGAGATCCTTCTTGCAATCTTTTCCCGTAGAAAGAGGAACATGTCCGTGCGCTTGACACCACGG
Source organism: Salvia splendens (assembly GCF_004379255.2). Classification (NCBI taxonomy): domain Eukaryota; kingdom Viridiplantae; phylum Streptophyta; class Magnoliopsida; order Lamiales; family Lamiaceae; genus Salvia; species Salvia splendens. The sequence goes on from NC_056038.1 coordinate 19,728,121, forward strand.
TAGATAGGGACACCGAGATAGAGAAAAGGAAAGGCCCCTCTAGAGAAGCCTCCTTCCGCCTGGATCGAGTTTGCCCAGTGTTCATGGGCCTCGGCAATATAGAAATTACTCTTGGCGAGGCTGACTTGTTGGCCGGAGACTCTTTCATATTTTTCGAGACAGGCTCTTAGCCGGCGCATAGGATTTGCCGCCGCTTGAGTGAAGATGATAATGTCGTCCGCATAGGCTAGATGGCTGATCTCCATGCATCTCCGGGAGGCTTTGAACGTCATGTCCTTTTGGCCGAGGATGAGCTTATCTAATGCTCGGGACAGGTAGTCCGCCGCGATTACGAACAGAGCAGGGGAGATCGGGTCTCCTTGCCGAAGTCCTCGAGTTGATCTAAAGAAGCCCGAGGGTGCCCCGTTAACAAGGACCGAGAACCAGCAACACCCAATACACCTCTCCATAAGTGAAATCCATGAATCCGGGAAACCCATACAGCGTAAAACTTTGAAGAGGAATGGCCATTGGACCCTATCATAGGCTTTAGCCATGTCAATCTTTACTGCCACATTAGGCGCTGGGGAGCATCTAGCAAGCTCATGGAACATCTCTTGAGCCAGAAGTGCGTTGTCGTTAAGGAGCCGACCTTTGACAAATCCACTTTGGTTTGGGGAGATGACCTGTGGGAGGAAAGGAGAGAGTCGAGAGGTGAGTACCTTGGTAATGATCTTGTTTAAAACATTGCAGAGACTGATGGGTCGGTAGTCGGTCCATGATTCCGGCGAAGCCTTCTTTGGGATAAGGACAATGCTTGTGGCCGTGATGCTCCTCGGCAGGAAGGCCCCTCTGAAGAACTGTCTGATTGCGTCCACTACCTCCGGTCCCACAATAGGCCAGCAGGCTTGATAGAAGGTGGCCGAGAAGCCGTCGGGTCCGGGTGCACTATCTCCGGAAATGCAAAAGGTGGCACTCCTGACCTCGTCCGCACTTGGAGCATCTGCGATGTCAGCGAACTGCTCGGCTGAGTGGACCTGCTGGATTAGGTCGAGGTCTGGATCTTCAAGTGTCGGATTGTTGGGGGCAAGGAGTTGTTGGAAGAACTCCACTGCGGACTTTTTAATCTCGGCTTCCTCGGTGAGCTCCTGCCCATTGACACGTATTGAATGGATGCGGAGACGTACCCTCTTTTGTTTCACCCAGCTTTGGTAGAACCGGGTATTTTTGTCTCCCTCGGCAAGCCACCTCAGAGCTGCCTTCTGTCGCCAAAAATCTTCTTCCATTTTCAGCAAAAGGATGTACTCGGCAATGTGTTTGTTGATCGCTGTCCTGTGATCCGGGGTCGGCCTTGCTTCGAAACAAGATTGGGCCAAAGCAATTTCTTCCTCCTTTTCTTTTAGATTAGCATGAATGTTTCCAAAAACCTCTTTGTTCCACTCCTTAAGGGCCTTTTTAACTCTGGCCTGCTTGATTTGAATGTTTAGGATTCCACCCGCCCCCGTGGGCTCCTCCCATGCTTTTTGCACTACGGCCATGAATCCTTCATGACGGATCCACATGTTCTGGAACCTGAAAGCCTTGGCTCCAGCGGATGTGTTCATCTTCGTGCACCTGACAAGAATTGGTCCATGGTCCGAGGCAATCCGGGGGAGGTTCGTAACCCGAGTAGCCTCGAAGGTCTTAGTCCAATCCTCGCTGACAAACACTCTATCCAACCTTTCAAAAAGGCCATTCTTGGCCCAAGTGAATGCCGCTCCATCAAAACCAGGGTCAAGCAGCCTACAATCTTCCGTTGCCTCCGCAAAATCGACCATCTCGGCTTGCCGGTTGGTATCACTTCCAACTCTGTCATGATGAGATAGCATGGTGTTGAAATCGCCACCGATGATCCAAGGTGTTCCCTCAAGAGGCCCGGCAATCTCTCTCATCTTGTCCCATAGGTGATGTCTTTCAGCCCTTGTACATTTGGCGTACACGGCTGAGATGGCCACCGGCCTAGCAAGGCGGTGGGATTTGAGGTACCCGTGGAGAATTTGTTCCGAGTCAACCTCAATATCAAAAGTGGACCCCTCTTCCGCAAACATCCAAATCTTCTCGTTCATGTTCGAACCAATGAAGGACAGCCCCAAGGCCTTAGAGAAACGGTCCGGGTCCGGTTGTGTGAGCGGTTCCATTATTGCAAGAAATAAAACATTATGACAACCAATTAGTCTTTTCAGAACGTTTTGAGTGGGCGCATTCGCGATCCCCCTCACGTTCCAAAACATGAGATTGTACGACATTATTAACAAGAAGGGTGCGTACCCAAAGAGGTTGAAGGCCCTCCTTGATAATCAGTACGGTGTTGCTCTTTGTTCGGAGCGACCTCCTCGGCGTCCTCGGCCGAACTGTTGCCTCCTAACTTCTCGGCCCCCACATGCAATTCCATAAGGTCTTCGTCCGCATCCCCACAATTCTCAACATCAAATTCTCCGTTCTCCATGAGAGTATAATATTGGTTAGTGCTCATGTGGTTCTTTGCCGAGAAGAACCCACGCCCCCTTGTCAAAGCATGACGCGCGCCTCCTCTCGGATTCCCTCGCCGATCTGGTGAGACCAAGCTCCTCGCAATGGGGGAGCCCCACTCCACGTCCATGTTCCCACGTGGTGTTGGTGGTTCGGTGGTGGGATGCAATGGATTCCCCCGGTTCGGTGGGGACTTCCCAATCTCGATCCCGGCAATGAGCCCGGCATTTTGAGTTCCGGAGCTCGGTCCGCTCCCCAAAGTAGAGTCACCCTTGGAGTTCGGTCCCTCCCAGGAAGTATCACCGGAGTCCTCCCCATTTGTTTTGTTATTGTTTGGTCGATCACCGGCCTTGCCTTGCTTCTTCCCCTGATGTTTCCATTCGTTGGAGCTGGAGGCATTCTTCCCCATATCTTGCTTCCCCTTCTCGGTCTGTCTCTCGGGATGTGGCTGTTTTGGCGGGCCGTTGTGGTAGTTTCTCTTTGGCGGCCGTTCCTTCTTGCCCGTCGCATAGCACACCTCACTTGCATGGCCGACATGTTTGCATTCTCGGCAATATGATGGTATCTTGTCCCATCGGACTCGCTGCACCGTTTCTCGCCCACCAAGATCGAGGATTATCTCTTCGGTAGGTGGTTTTGTGATGTCTATCTCGACGCAGATTCGGGCAAATGAAAGCCGAGTCTTGTTTGCCGTGGCTCGATCAATTTGTATTGGATTGCCGAGAAGCTTGCCGATGGCGAATAAGGCGGATTGGTCGAAAAGGTGAATGGGGAGGCCAATTAGGTTGCACCAGATTGCCGCAATGGGGGACTCGCAGTAAGCATCAAAGTCCGGGGACCATTTGAAGACCCTCATCGGGTGTCGGTCAATGAGCCAAACGGGCGTACCCCTTGGGCCTCCAAGGATTCGGGCATAGTCCGCCAAGTCCTCGCATTGAATGAGAATATGTTTAGCATTAATGTACTTCCAACTAAATCCACACCGAAGTTTAATATTGTCGAGGGTCTTTTGGATTTGCAGTCCCGTAGGGATAGAGTGAGAAAACTTACCCACAATGGCGTGTCCCATGCTCTCAGCAAGCTTTTGAGTTTCCGCTCCGGAGAAGTAAATGGCCGGGATGCCGTCGGACACTGAAGCAAATCCAATGTTCTGGAGCTTATCCGGTTCAAAGGCTTGGGGGCCGGTAGGGTCAGTCGAGCCTTTGAGCATGTCCGCCATCGTTTTCGGCCGACCGGGGTGGTTTGCGGCGCCTTCACCCCGGCCTTGTAGAGTGTTACTCGCCGAGCCCGACGGGGTACCCCTAAGCAAGTCCGCCATCGATTTCGGCCACGGCGAGGGCCCCAGTGTAGCTTCTACCCCCCCAAGTTGATTAACTACATTCAGCCCTTGTGTTGCGGCATCCGTCGCGGACTTAGATGTGTTTCCATTTCTCTTCGGATTGTTGAGTTCGGCTTCTCCATTCTCGGTGTGGATCTTCTCGGCACCTACGTTGCCGTTGTGTGCCCTTCTCGGCTTTTCCATTCTCGGCTTTTCGGCTTTTTCTTTCTCGGTGTGGATCTTCTCGACTTTTTCCTTCTCGGTGAGGGTCTGTTCGGCATCATCCATAGGCGTATCGTTGGGTGTTGGTGTGTCTCTTGTCACTGCAACCATCTCGGCACTAGGCGTGGCCTTGTTCATCGTCTCGATAAAAGGCTTTTCTCGGTAGACGTTAGGGTTCGACTTCGGTCGCGGCTGGCCGAACTCCGCACTATGATGTTCCGAACTAGCCTCAAACGTAGCTCGGAGCTTGCTAGTTCGTCCTCGTTCGAGAGGGGGAAAGTCCTCAAGAGAGGGCAATCGTCTCACGTGAGCTCTTGGGACGGAAAGGAGTTAGCCCACTTTCGGAAGGAGGTTTTGGTCTCCAAGCCAATTCGGGAAAGTTGGGTTGCTGCAAAAGGAGCTAGATTTTTGTTGTTTTGGGGCTCAACGGATGCATTGGGCCAGCATCACGTGGTGTTCCGAAGTGGCAAGGCGCCAAGGAACTTTCGGAAAGTGATTTTGTTGTTGTGCCCATTTCGGGCAAGTTGACTAGCGCGTCCACCCAGGCCTTTTTGACCCATGCTAGAGCCATCTCTCTCCGAGCAGCCATCATGTGGGGGGTTGTGCCTCCTCCGTCACCAGTCCCCGCGTTTGCGCCGCCGCAAGGTCATCGGCCGGAGCGTTGTCAACAGTTCTCTGGCGCCGGCAAGTTCTTCATTAATCTTAGCTTCATCTTCACCCGTTGAGATTAGGGGAGGGCTCCATCGACGTCGGAAGATGGGGCCTTTGCATTTTGGGCTTCCGACCGGCGAGCTCATCCCGAGGTGTGTGTGTGACACTTTGCATGCATCCCGAAGGGTTTAGGGGGAACTCCAGTGGATTGTGGCCGGCCGTAATGAGAGGTTGCGCAACCAATGTGTCTAGCATCTCCGCCGAGTCCAAGGCGGCTAAGTGGATGATTTCGGCCTTTGTTGGTTGCGTTGGGGCCTCCACGACAATCGTCTCACGTGAGCTCTTGGGACGGAAAGGAGTTAGCCCACTTTCGGAAGGAGGTTTTGGTCTCCAAGCCAATTCGGAAAAGTTGGGTTGCTGCAAAAAGGAGCTAGATTTTTGTTGTTTTGGGGGCTCAACGGATGCATTGGGGCCAGCATCACGTGGTGTTCCGAAGTGGCAAGGCGCCAAGGAACTTTCGGAAAGTGATTTTGTTGTTGTGCCCATTTCGGGCAAGTTGACTAGCGCGTCCACCCAGGCCTTTTGACCCATGCTAGAGCCATCTCTCTCCGAGCAGCCATCATGTGGGGGGTTGTGCTCTCCTCCGTCACCAGTCCCCGCGTTTGCGCCGGCCGCAAGGTCATCGGCCGGAGCGTTGTCAACAGTTCTGGCGCCGGCAAGTTCTTCATTAATCTTAGCTTCATCTTCACCGTTGAGATTAGGGGGGGGCTCCATCGACGTCGGGAAGATGGGGCCTTTGCATTTTGGGCTTCCGACCGGCGAGCTCCCTTCGGCCCCGAAATCAATCTTCTTCCTAAGTTGCTTGTCCTCCGGCATCGGTGAGGGTACGAACCTTTTCCGACCAGTGCCTTTGATGGGAGGGGCTGGTGTACTTTTCCGTGCCTTCACCTTCATTTTCAAAGTTTTCTTCGCCACTTTCCTGCAGGGAAAAATTATGGAGGGAGACTCCTCCGACGTGAAATTCATTGGCTGGTCCGATAGAGGGTCCTCGGCCGGCCGGAGGACCATTAGCTGGTCCGAGATGGTGCGCGGTTCTTCTGACTCCGGGGGGGGATCCGGCAGGCGCTCCGGCATGATCGAGAGAATGAGTCGAGTCACCAGCCGCTCCGGAGCTTTGTTCGTGCCTTAGCCAAGGGAGTGGTTGGTTGGTGAGAATCCGAGGTCGGGAGGATGGTGGGTGGCTGGTGGAGCGGGGGCGTGAGGAGGACCGTCGACAGTGGTGAGCCGAGCAAGAATGGGGTGGGCGGCGATGTGGGAACTCAAAACGTGGTGGGGGATTCTAGAGAGAAGGGAGAGCGTCTCTCTCTAACTTACAATTGAAAGTCTCATGAATAATATTCACGGGATCTTCAGTTTGATGCTTCTCAAATCACCATCAACTTCATTTGTACGCCCTTGTCTACCGTTTCCATGTCTCTCATTTCGATGCCTATATAAAGCATTATCCTCTCCTCCACTCTCTTCTTCCTCGTTATTGTTTGCATTTGCTTGAAATTCCAGCTTCTCCAAGCACTCTGAAACACTTTCCAGAACACGTCCAAGCCTTCTAAAATGTTGTTGCATGGCTTTTAACGTAGGATCAATTTGATTGTCATCAGTAGAATTCATCCTCACAGTTCACTCGTGTATCACACAAAAATAAACCTCACAAAACACTCGTGTACATCACTCGTTGGCTTTTACCTCCCCTCAAATAATCTCACCACTCAAGCCTTTTACCACTCTTTCTCTTTTGTAAAGATAACACAAGTAAAAACAAATCAAGAACCCCACGTATAAGGTTTGGCAGCGGACTCCTTTGATTGATAATCTGGTTTGAACCACTTCCACAGCTTGGAAAACCTCGACCCGTTGGCTATATGATCAGCCAAGAACCTCGGTATGATTGAACGCCACAAGAACATGCTCAAACTATCTTGATAAGTTCCAAACAAGTGAAAAACTCTACAAAGATAATTCAACTCACAAGACAAAGTCTATTTTCGTATTTGATCAATGGTGTCTTCAAATGACATGCTTACAAGCCTATTTATATAGGCTTGAATGGACTCTTGAAAGTCTCACATCATTAGTACAACTTAAGACACTTAAAATGACTCATAATAAAAGAAAAGTAACTCCTAAACCTTTGGTGTAACTCTAGGACATCTAAAGTCACTTATTTAACATAAAATGTAACTAAAAAAGACCCTTCATTTTGACTACTCCAACTTGGACGAAAATGCATCATGTATCATCAATTTGGGCCTCCAAAATGTGATATGTAGTGCCTCCAAACTTCATACCTTGGGTTGTAGAATCCGCCCTCTCTCCCTCCCTCCCCTTTGAGGGAGGTGAAATGTGATTGTTGCATCCGACACATGGTGAAGTCCGGTGGTGAACCGGCGGTTGAGGCTGCTACGGTCTCATCTCACACGACCCAATCTCCTCACTCGCCGGAACGGAATCTCCCTCTCATCCCACGGCCAAAGACAAAGAGGGCCGGGACTCCTTTCCCCGAGAGAGGCCGAAGTGAGCTGAAACGCGCAGGCCTTGAGACTATTTCGGGGGTTAGTCGAATCAAGAAGAAAATGATCTTCGAAATGGCCGAGGAGCTACTCGCCGGAAAAAATGATGAGGGGACGGCGTCGCCGGAAGGAGAGCTGCCTTCCGATGGGTATCCGAGGAGAACGTTTGCTCAAATGGCGAAGCCGGGCCCCTTCGAAACAGCTACGGGTCACTTACTCCTTCTCGACCATGAGCGGTATTTTGCTGCCGGAATCTCGGACGATGACCTAGTGGACCCCCCATTCAAACCCAGCTCCCGGGAGGTAGATGAACCGAAGCAGGAGTCGACATCAAATCTGGGTGAAGGGAGGGGGTCGCCGGAGGTTGAACAAGCTTGTGTTGGGGAGGTGCTGAACGCATCAGCTCAAATAAACGAGGGGAGTACACCAACGTGTGATTTAGAGGACTCCGATTTTGAGGGGGTAGCCGGAACTTCGCCGGCGCCGGCCAGCCGGAACGGTGATGTAACAGCCAAGGAGATGGTGCTGGTCAACCATCAGCATGTGGAAGGTACAAGGGAGCATGTGCATCCTTGTCTTGATGTGGGGGTGACATGTGAGGAGTTGGATGCATGTGACTCACAAATGAGGGAAAAGACAAAGCTTACTTTGCATGGGGAAGGAAGTGTTGGCTCTCTTTGGGTAAGTGGCAATTTGAATTCAAATTCTACTCCATGTGCCACACACCCTCCTCCCATACCAATCGGTCATGAAGAACACAAAGGGGACCGGACCCCCGACGCACAGCGGCCGGAAAACTCGCCGGAAAACCTGGTGCCGCCGGCGGGAGCTTGGAAGGGGGCGAAATTACCCCACCCCCAAAAGGGGTCGGGGAGCGTGGAAGGAGAATCAGCCACGTTCAAGGCCTTTAAGGCCGAGCCAATACCTTTGGATGACACCAAGATTAAAGCCGTGGGGAAGGCCGGATGCTTTGATGGCACACCAACCCTTACCTTCTCCGATTCAGAAACGGACGACCTCTCGGAGAAGCTAGGGCTAGCCGTCGTTGGAAAGTTCTCACACTCGCTCCCATCCTCCTCCCAAATTCAAAAAAGCCTTGGAGGTTTGGGGTTTGTGGGTTCTTTTACTTGGAAATACTTGAACGCTAAGCATATCTTAATTCAATTCCAAGCGATGGCCGACTATGCTAAGGTCTTAAATGGCCCCAATGGGAACCCCATTTGGTTTGTTGCGACCCACCCGATGAGGGTGTTTAAGTGGGCGCCGGACTTTGATACCTTCTTCGAGTCGCCGGTTGTTGCCGTTTGGTGCAACATCATGGGAATCCCGGCGCATCTTTATGAGGAATCGGCTCTCATGGCGATTGGTAAACTACTAGGCAAGCCACTACAAGCCGATCATGCTACAATCCATCAAAACCGACTCTCCTTCGCGAGGATTTGCATAGAGATTGACATCTCTATTCCTCCGACGAAAGAGATCATCCTTAATATCCGAGGCAAAGATTCACGGTACAAAGTGGCATGGGACCGTATTCCACTTTTCTGTGCTAATTGTAAACATGTTGGGCATGAGAAAGAGGATTGCCATGCAACAGGAAGAAAGGCTCGGGGTAGAGACAAGGAGCGCCGAGCACCATCCAAGGAGAACCACTCGAGCCATCCCGCCAAGATCATCCGCCGTGAGTGGCGTCCAAAGGCGGATGCTTGGTCCGGCACCCCACCGTCCTTTGGACAATTGGATAAAGCCAAAGATTGTAACAACCATGCGGAGAACTTTGAGGGTACATCGGGTGCGGGATCGGCAAAGCCAAGGGTGGCTAGTAGGAGTCACCCAAGTGTGGACAAGGATGGCTTCCAATTGGTGTTGAGGAAGAGGAAGGGAAAGATACATGAGGGCGGTATGCACACCAAGGCTCCAAACGGTGATGATTGGCATTTGAAGGAGAATGTTGCTACGGTGACATTTGGGAGTGTCCCATCGGGTGCGAATGACTCGAGCATTTGCTCCATGAGTGTCGCATGTGGGCCCCCCAACCGGGAGATAGAGGGCACCATCGAGGTCCTTGACCCAGGAGGGCATGTCCCTTGCGGAGGTATCCCTATTGTGGGCCTTAACTAGGTGATGGACAAAGGTCGTTGGGGATGCAAAGGTTGCATCAAATTGTAATAGGAATTTTGAGAGTAGATAGATGACCATCCTAGTCGCTAGGGAGGCCCTCTTTGTACTCTAATTTGTCATGTCTTGGCGAGTCGTCACTTTTGGGCGACTCGGTGTATGGTTGGCTGTTTTGATTGGTTTTTGGTAATGCACAGGTGTGGGTCCGCCTCAACCCTCCGCCCCTCGGGGTGTTTTAAAAAAAAAAAAAAAAAAAAAAAAAAAAAAAAAAAAAAAAAAAAAAAATACCTTGGGCTTCCCACTAACTTGAATAATATTCACCACTTGGCCCAATGTAGAATGGTCTTGGAATTGGGTTTTTATTTCAGCAACTAAAAGCAACATGGACTCTTTTATCTTCTTAGCTCTAGCTCTTGTGATTGGCCCACTTTGAATGATCAATGGATTCATCTTCTTGTCCTTGTAGATCAGCTTGGGTGTGTTTCCATCATTCCCTTTTTCTTCAAGAGGATTCTTCCTTGAATCCTTTCATGCAATCTTTTCACCATTTCAGCCTTAGCTTTTCCATCAAGACTTGCACGTTCTTCAATAGGTATTGGAATCAAATCTAGTGGACTCAATGGATTAAAACCATACACAACTTCAAATGGAGAAAAATTAGTAGCAGAATGAACACTTCGACTATAAGCAAATTCAGCAAAAGGTAAGCATTCCTCCCAACTTTTCAAGTTCTTTTTAACTAAAGCTCGTCGTAATTGAGACAAAGTCCTATTAACTACTTCAGTTTGTCCATCAGTTTGTGGATGACAAGTAGTAGAAAACAAGAGTTTAGTTCCCAACTTATTCCACAACACACGCCAAAAATGACTCACAAATTTAGCATCTCGATCACTCACAATTGATCTAGGAACACCATGCAAACGCACCACATCACAAAGAACATCATCTTTATAATTGCCAATTGAAAACGAAATTAGAACTCGCTTAGTCACTCGAATATCTCCACATTCATTAAGCCATTGTAGCTTGTACGGATTATGATGTTTTTCCGTTGTTAAGCTCAACTTTTCCACTATTTCAGAACTTGCAACATTTGAACAACTACCACCATCAATAATCATTATGCAAAGTTTACCTTGGACCAAACACCTTGTGTGGAAGACGTTCTCCCTTTGATGATCATCATTTCTGTTTAGCATGTTTAGAGCCCTTCGAACCACCAAAAGTTCTCCATGTTCTGGTCCAATCTCCTCCAATTGTTTACCCTCCTCCTCCTCATCATCATCTTCACGTTCACTTTCAGATTCTATCTCTCTATTTGGCTTCAAAATCATCACCCTTTTGTTTGGACATTGAGATGCAATGTGTCCAACACCTTTTTTTTATTGTGTCCAACACCTTGACAAATAAAACATTTGATATCTCTATTTCAAGTAGAAGTAGAAGTAGAAATACCTTTACCCTTCTCAAATTCTTTGGACTTGGATGTCGACTCTTCATTTTGGGGTTTAGAAGCTTCCCCAAAATTGGATTTGGATGAAGTCCAAGTAGAAGTAGAAATACCTTTACCCTTCTCAAATTCTTTGGACTTGGATGTCGACTCTTCATTTTGGGGTTTAGAAGCTTCCCCAAAATTGGATTTGGATGAAGTCCACTCTTTTGTCCTTGAAGAATGAGAACTTGTTGAAAAATTCTTTTGGATTGTTCCCTTCTTCTTCAATTGTCCCTCCACCTTCATGGCCATATGAACCATGTCCTCCAACTCCACATAGTGTTGAAGCTCCACAATGCTTGCAATCTCCCTATTCAGCCCACATAAGAATCGAGCCATGGTTGCTTCTCTATCTTCTTCAACATTTTCCCTAATCATAGCAATCTCCATCTCTTTGTAGTTCTCATCAACAGATTTAGTACCTTGTTTCATAGATTGTAATTTTTGATACAATTCACGAAAATAATGAGAATATACAAATCTCTTACGCATTATGCCTTTCATTTCTTCCCAAGTCGGAACTGGTCTTCCTCCATATCGCCTTGTACTGGTTGTCAATTGATCACACCAAACTATAGCATAGTCAGTGAATTCAATAGCAACAAGTCTAATCTTTTTCTCCTCGGAATAGTTGTGACATTCAAAGATGAGATCCACCTTTTGCTCCCATTCCAAATAAGCTTCGGGTCACTCCTTCCTTGGAATGTTGGGATCTTCAGTTTGATGCTTCTCAAATCACCATCAACTTCATTTGTACGCCCTTGTCTACCGTTTCCATGTCTCTCATTTCGATGCCTATATAAAGCATTATCCTCTCCTCCACTCTCTTCTTCCTCGTTATTGTTTGCATTTGCTTGAAATTCCAGCCTCTCCAAGCACTCTGAAACACTTTCCAGAACACGTCCAAGCCTTCTAAAATGTTGTTGCATGGCTTTCAACGTAGGATCAATTTGATTGTCATCAGTAGAATTCATCCTCACAGTTCACTCGTGTATCACACAAAAATAAACCTCACAAAACACTCGTGTACATCACTCGTTGGCTTTTACCTCCCCTCAAATAATCTCACCACTCAAGCCTTTTACCACTCTTTCTCTTTTGTAAAGATAACACAAGTAAAAACAAATCAAGAACCCCACGTATAAGGTTTGGCAGCGGACTCCTTTGATTGATAATCTGGTTTGATCCACTTCCACAGCTTGGAAAACCTCGACCCGTTGGCTATATGATCAGCCAAGAACCTCGGTATGATTGAACGCCACAAGAACATGCTCAAACTATCTTGATAAGTTCCAAACAAGTGAAAAACTCTACAAAGATAATTCAACTCACAAGACAAAGTCTATTTTCGTATTTGATCAATGGTGTCTTCAAATGACATGCTTACAAGCCTATTTATATAGGCTTGAATGGACTCTTGAAAGTCTCACATCATTAGTACAACTTAAGACACTTAAAATGACTCATAATAAAAGAAAAGTAACTCCTAAACCTTTGGTGTAACTCTAGGACATCTAAAGTCACTTATTTAACATAAAATGTAACTAAAAAAGACCCTTCATTTTGACTACTCCAACTTGGACGAAAATGCATCATGTATCATCAATTTGGGCCTCCAAAATGTGATATGTAGTGCCTCCAAACTTCATACCTTGGGCTTCCCACTAACTTGAATAATATTCACCACTTGGCCCAATGTAGAATGGTCTTGGAATTGGGTTTTTATTTCAGCAACTAAAAGCAACATGGACTCTTTTATCTTCTTAGCTCTAGCTCTTGTGATTGGCCCACTTTGAATGATCAATGGATTCATCTTCTTGTCCTTGTAGATCAGCTTGGGTGTGTTTCCATCATTCCCTTTTTCTTCAAGAGGATTCTTCCTTGAATCCTTTCATGCAATCTTTTCACCATTTCAGCCTTAGCTTTTCCATCAAGACTTGCACGTTCTTCAATAGGTATTGGAATCAAATCTAGTGGACTCAATGGATTAAAACCATACACAACTTCAAATGGAGAAAAATTAGTAGCAGAATGAACACTTCGACTATAAGCAAATTCAGCAAAAGGTAAGCATTCCTCCCAACTTTTCAAGTTCTTTTTAACTAAAGCTCGTCGTAATTGAGACAAAGTCCTATTAACTACTTCAGTTTGTCCATCAGTTTGTGGATGACAAGTAGTAGAAAACAAGAGTTTAGTTCCCAACTTATTCCACAACACACGCCAAAAATGACTCACAAATTTAGCATCTCGATCACTCACAATGGATCTAGGAACACCATGCAAACGCACCACATCACAAAGAACATCATCTTTATAATTGCCAATTGAAAACGAAATTAGAACTCGCTTAGTCACTCGAATATCTCCACATTCATTAAGCCATTGTAGCTTGTACGGATTATGATGTTTTTCCGTTGTTAAGCTCAACTTTTCCACTATTTCAGAACTTGCAACATTTGAACAACTACCACCATCAATAATCATTATGCAAAGTTTACCTTGGACCAAACACCTTGTGTGGAAGATGTTCTCCCTTTGATGATCATCATTTCTGTTTAGCATGTTTAGAGCCCTTCGAACCACCAAAAGTTCTCCATGTTCTGGTCCAATCTCCTCCAATTGTTTACCCTCCTCCTCCTCATCATCATCTTCACGTTCACTTTCAGATTCTATCTCTCTATTTGGCTTCAAAATCATCACCCTTTTGTTTGGACATTGAGATGCAATGTGTCCAACACCTTTTTTTTATTGTGTCCAACACCTTGACAAATAAAACATTGTAGCTTTTTTTTTTTTAATCAAACACCTTTATGGTGGAGGGTTCGTGGGTCCCTCATCCCTATATATCAACAACGAAAGGTAACAGAACATGGCCACACCCAAAAGTGATGTGCCAGATCAAACTCAGGAGTAGTGTGCGGTCCGGTTCCACATACCCGGACCTGGACCTCATCCTACTCCCTTTCAAAACCAAAATACAATTGAACACATACAAAAGCCCATTACTTCTACCTCTACGACATCCGGTACGAATCAGGATTGATGGCCACTTTCCGGGCCTCGTGCTACTCTCGCTCATCATCTCTCACCCGAAGATTGGGGACTCCCATTTCGTCCATCCGGATGATGGCTCTAATTGTTGCTGGAACATTTTGTGAGGACATTTGTTGGAAATGATCTTGTTCCGCTCCCATTTTGGCGAGCAAATCGGCCGCCTTGTTGCCCTCCCTAGGGATGAAAGTGGCCCTGACGGTATTTCTACGCTTAAAGCCATGTAGCCGGGCCATTACGCGGCGAACTTGTGCCGGGCCCCAAGCCGAGCCATTGAGCAACTTAATGGCTTGTTCCGCATCTGCTTCAACCCAAATGGGTAGGTTGAACCCCTTTGCTACCTCCAACCCATGGTGAATGGCCATAAGCTCGGCCTCAAGAGCCGAGTGAGCGGCGAGTGGGGTTGCAAAAGCTACAAGCAGCTTCCCATTGTGGTCCCGAACCAGACCCCCTCCGCCGCCCATGTTTGTTGCCTCAGAGAACGCCCCATCCGTGTTAAGCTTGATCCATGTGCGTTCCGGGGGATGCCACTTAACCGGCATAACTAACGGTCTCGGCCCCCTTGTCTCGGGGTGGTTCGGAAGGCTCATTCCGATTTTTACTCCCTTCCAATGTTTCGGCTTGATGTGTCCGTTGGCCATGTTGTTGTAGATGAACATGTGAACCTGCCAAACAACATTGTACGGTTTGAACTGAATTTGCTCATGTCGACTCCTATTTCTCTCCGCCCAAAGGAACCACAAAATGAGGTAAGGAATGACTCGGCTAAGATGTCTTCTATCCTGTTGTTGGGTCCTAGCGGACCATACTTGCAACCTGTCCGGGATGGTGTCGTTCACCCTAAGGGGTGGGGCTGAGCCTTCGAACCAGCCGTTTTTTTTTTTTTTTTTTTTTTTTTTTTTCAAACACACCCCAAAGGGCGGAGGGTTGAGGCGGACCCACACCTGTGCATTACTAAAACCATTGATTACAAACAAACATACACCGAGTCGCCCAAAAGTGACGACTCGCCAAGGCATGACAAATTAGAGTACAACGAGGGCCTCCCTAACAACTAGAGGTGGTCATCTATATACTCTCAAAATCCAATTACCATTAGATACAACCTTTGTATCCCCAACACTTCAATCCATCACCTAGCTAAGGCCCGCAATAGGGATACCTCCGCTAGGCACATGCTCTCCTGGATCAAGGTCCTCGATGTGGCCCTCGATCTCCCGGTTGGGGCGCCCACATGCTACACTCATGGAGCTAAAGCTCGCGTCATTCGCACCCGATGAGACACTCCCAAATGTCACCGTAACAACATTCTCCTTCAAATGCCAATCATCCACGTGTGGAGCCTTGGTGTGCATATCGCCCTCATGCACTTTTCCTTTCCTCCTCCTCGACACCAATTGGAAGCCATCCTCATCCACATTTGGGTGACTCCTACTAGCCACTCTTGACTTCGACGATCCCGCACCCAATGTACCCTCGATGTGCTCCGCGTGGTTGTTACAATCTTTGGACTTCTCCAACTGTCCAATGGACGATGGAGTGCCATTCGCCTTTGGGCGCCACTCACGGTGGATGATCTTGGCGGCATGGCTTGAAAGGTTCTCCTTGTATGATGCTCGCCGACCCTTGTCTCTACCCCGAGACTTCCTTCCCGCTGCATGGCAATCCTCTTTCTCATGCCCAACATGTTTACAATTATCACAAAACAATGGAATACGGTCCCATGCCACTTTGTACCTCGAGTCTTTGCCTCGGATATTAAGGATGATCTCATCCGTCGGGGGAGTAGAGATGTCAATCTCTACGCAAATCCTTGCGAAGGAGAGTCGGCTTTGATGAATTGTGGCATGATCGGCTTGTAGTGGCTTGCCAAGGAGCTTACCGATTGCCAAGAGGGCCGATTCCTCATAGAGATGAGCCGTTATACCAATTATGTTGCACCACACGGCAACAATTGGCGACTCAAAGAACGTGTCAAAATCCGGCGCCCACTTGAACACCCTCATCGGATGGCAATCAACATACCAATTCGGACTCCCATTAGGGCCATTTAGCACCTTAGCATAATCGGTCACCTCTTGAAATTGGAGTAAAATATGCTTAGCATTCAAGTATTTCCATGTGAATGCTCCAACTAGCCCCATGCCACTAAGACTTTTTTGAATTTGGGTTGTGGACGGGAGTGAATAGGAGAACTTCCCGACAATAGCTAGCCCTAGCTTCTCCGAGAGAAAATCCGTTTCAAAATCGGAAAAGGAGAGCGATGGCGTACCTTCAAAAGAGCCGGCTGTACCCAAAGGCTTGGTCTTGCCGTCGTCCAAGGGGATTGGCTCGGACTTTCGATTTGGGGCCGATGAACCCTCCACGGCCCCGGTCTCCCCGCGGTTGGAATGATTCGTTGCCGCCTTCCACACATTCGCCGGCGGTGCCAGCGTTTCCGGCGAAGATTCCGTCGGTGCCAGCTTTTCCGGCGACGGCTCCGGCGGTTGTGCCACGGGGGCACGGTCTTCCATGCGTGCATCAGCCTCAAGGTGGAGGTAAGTAGCACATGGTATTGCTTGTGAGTATAAATTGTCATTTTCCCCATTTGGAGCAACACCTCCTTCCCCATGCAAAGTGGTCTTTGTTTCTACCTCTTTTTGCAAGTCACATGATTCCAACACATCACATGCCAACCCATCTTCTAGCCTAGGACCCATGTGATGTATTGTACTTGCACCGGTTGGGTGGTGGTCCAGCTCACTCCGGCTCGCCGGCGCCGGCGAAATTCCGGCCACCTCCTCGGAGTTGAGCATTTCCATTGCAATCTTCTTCTTCTTATCTTCCATATTTGATGTCGACTCTTTCGTCGGCTCATCTACCTCCCGGAAACTGGATTTGGCTGGTGGGTCCACTAGGTCGTCGTCCGAGATTCCGGCAGCAAAAAACCGCTCATGGTCGAGAAGGAGTAAGTGGCCCGTAGCTGGTTCGAAGGGGCCCGGTTTCGCCATTTGAGCAAACATGCTCATCATATACCCACCGGGAGGCTGCTCTCCTTCCGGCGACGCCGTCCCCTCATCATTTTCCCGGTCGAGTAGCTCTCCGGCCATTTCGAAGATCATTTTCTTCTTGATTCGACTAACCCCCGAAATTGTCTCAAGAACCAGCCGTTGAACTCCTTCCAAACACATGTTGCTCCCCACCCCCGAATGAAGAGATGTTGGAGGGACTCGGTATTAGGCCTCCGTGGGCAGCATTGGCATTTCGACGCAAGCTCAATTTTCCTCCACTGGAGCTTGGAATCAACCGGTATCCTGTTTGACAAAAGTCGCCAATTGAAGATCGCAATAGATTTTGTAAGTCCAGCCTTCCAAATGTCATCGAGGCCTTGAATGCTTGGTCTTTGTGAGCGTATTGTCTCCCAAGTCGTCGCGAGCGAGAACTCCCCAAGCCGAGAAAGTTTCCATCGGGGGACATCCGGTTCTCCCGCAACTATTGGGGTATCAAGGATTTGTGTGATAATCTCTTGAGGCATTCCAGCCTGGTTGTGAAGTTGCCGTAGCTTAATCTCATCCCATGTTTCACCCCCAATGTATTCCGAAACCTTGGTCGAAGGGGTGCCTCTATCGTCAAGGCAGAGCTCGCGAAGGGGGTATTCCCCAAGCCAAATGTCATCCCAAAAGTAGGCATCGCCCTGGCCGATCACCCATCTAATATTCGGGTTCGCTTGATTTCTCACTTTCATTAGCCGCTTCCATGTCGGGCTGTTTCTCCCCGAAGGAGAGGCCGCAAGGGGAGAGTTTTTGTGGCAATACTTGGCCTTCATGTACCTAGCCCAAAGGGAATTTTGCTCCCGGAACCTCCACCAAAGTTTGATACTGAAGGCCCGGAGGACTTCTTTGGTCTTACGGATGCCGAGACCCCCTTCAGAGGTGGGGAGGCAGATCTGATCCCACCCAATCCAATGCGTCTTTTTTCTCTCTGTTGACGATCCCCAGAAGAAACGGGCCATCTGCTGATCCAATTGCTTAAGGGCCCCGGAGGTTGGTTCAATGGCCTGGAAGATGTGCAGCGGCACCGCTTCAAGGGTGCTTTGGAGTAGGGTAAGCCTACCTCCGAAGGAGAGATGTCGGTGGGCCCACCCCGAGATTCGGGCAGCAATCTTTTCCCGAAGAAACATAAACATATCTGTACGTTTGACACCACGGTAAATAGGAACCCCAAGGTAAAGGAACGGGAAAGTACCTCGTGTGAAGCCTCCTTCATTTTGAATAGTGATGGCGCATCCTTCATGTTGTTCGGCAATGTAAAAGTTGCTTTTTGCCAAGTTGATCTGCTGCCCGGAGACCCTGGCATAATTCTCCAGGCAAGTCCGCAAACGCCTAAGAGGGCCCTCCGCTGCTTGTGTGAAAATCACAATGTCGTCGGCGTAGGCAAGGTGGCTTATTTCCATGCAGTGGCGAGAGGCTCTGAAAATCATCTCTTTCTTTCTCAAAATGAGCCTGTCTAGTTCCCTTGAGAGGTAGTCAGCTGCAATCACAAAAAGGGTCGGAGAAATTGGATCTCCCTGTCTGAGGCCTCGGGTGGACTTAAAGAAATCGGAGGGGGCACCATTGACCAGCACCGAGAACCAGCAGGATCCCACACATCTCTCAATCAGGGAGACCCACGGGGCCGGGAAACCCATCCGGTGTAACACTTTCAGGAGGAATGTCCATTGGACCCGGTCATAGGCCTTGGCCATATCGATTTTAACCGCGACATTAGGAGCCGGCCCACATCTCGAGAGCTCGTGGAACATCTCCTGTGCCAAAAGGACATTATCGTTAAGGAGCCGTCCCTTCACAAATCCACTCTGGTTTGGCGAGATAATCATAGGGAGGAGCCCAGTCATTCTCTTCGACATAATCTTTGTGATAATCTTGTTGACGACGTTGCACAAGCTAATAGGGCGGTAGTCGCTCCACGATCCGGCACAGGCTTTTTTGGAATGAGAACAATGCTTGTGGCCGTGACGCTACGTGGGAGGTAGGCGCCCCCGAAAACTTGGCCGATAGCCGCCACCGCGTCCGGCCCAACCGTCGCCCAACAAGCCTGGTAGAACAAGGCCGTGAAACCATCCGGCCCTGGGGCACTGTCCCCGTAGATATCAAAAACAGCATTTTTGACTTCCTCTGCGGATGGTGTCTCGGGTAGTGCAGCCACTTCAGCCAAGGGTGGGAGTTGATGAATCAAATCAAGGTCTGGCTCGGACATAATGATAGGCCCCAGGGCCAGTAGATCTTGGAAGAACTCCACTGCCGAACTTCTAATCTCCATTTCGTCCGAGATCTCCCGGCCACCCACATTGATCTTGTGGATGCGCGTGCGGATCCTCTTTTGTTTCACCCAACTTTGGTAGAATTTCGTGTTCTTGTCGCCCTCCCCTAGCCATCTTAGAGTAGCCTTTTGGCGCCAGAAGTCCTCCTCCATTTTGAGCAGTCGAATGTACTCGGCGATGCATCTATTGATCTCTGTCCTGTTCTCCGGGGTTGGCCTTTCCTCGAAATTGCTTTGGGCTGTTGCGATTTTCACTTCCATATCCCTGAGGTTTAGATGGATGTTCCCAAAGGTCTCCTTGTTCCATACCTTTAGAGTTCTCTTAAGCCGTGCAAGTTTGATTTGGAAATTGAGTAGGCCTCCGGATTCCGTCGGTTGCATCCAATCTCCCCGAACGAGATCCTTGAATCCCTCGTGTCTAACCCACATGTTTTGGAACCTGAACGGCCTACCCCCGCTGTTATGATCTGTCCCTTTGCATCTTACCAACACTGGCCCATGGTCCGAGGCAATCCGGGGCAGGTTCGTCACCCGGGTAGTTACCAAAATTTGTGCCCAATGTTCATTCACAAGAATTCTATCCAATCTTTCGAAGAGACCATTCTTGGCCCATGTGAACTCCGACCCATCATAGCCCGGGTCTAGTATCCTGCAATCCTCAATAGCCTCCGCAAAGTCCACCATTTCAGCTTGGCGGTTTGTTTCACTCCCTACTCTGTCTCGTGGATGGAGAATGGTGTTGAAGTCCCCTCCGATCAACCATGGTGAGCCCTCCCAAAGTATGGAGCACTCCCTCAATTCATCCCATAAATGAATCCGTTCGGTTCTTGTACATTTTGCATACACCGCCGAGACACACAAGTGACTAGCTAGGCGGGGGGATCCAAAGCGGCCGGATAGGGCCTGATCCGTGTCTCTCTCGACCAGGAAGCTGGCCCCTTCCTCAACAAACACCCAAATCTTCCCATTTCTATTCGATCCTTGGAAAACCAGCCCCAAAGCCTTTGAGAACTTCTCCGCGTTGGGGCTTGTGAGCGGCTCCATTATTGCAAGAAAATGAATATTATGAGTCTTTTTTTTTTTTTTTTTTTTATCCAAACACCTTCATGGTGGAGGGTTCGTGGGTCCCTCATCCCTATATTTCAAAAAGTGACGATTACAATACGTGGCCACACCCAAAAGTGGTGTGTCCTCACAAACTTAGGAGTAGTATGCGGTCCCAAGCCATAGACCCGGACCTCATCCTACACCATTACTAAACACAAAATACAAGGAATCAAGAAAACAACGGTGGTACCCTCCCAACCTCCAAAACACTATACTATTCTTCATCATTATGATGGACCCGAATGTTCGGGACTCCAAGTGCATCCATCCTAGTAATTGCAGCGAGGTGTCTCGGCATCGTGTGGGCATTCATACGGCAATAGTCGAGACTGTCAATTCCCATCTTTGCAAGTAAGTCTCCGGCCCTATTCCCTTCCCGGGGGGTGAAGGTGATACGCACACCTCGTTGTCGCTTGAGGAGGGAGATCCGCGCCACCACCCGGCTCGTGTGTGCCGGCCCCCATCGCATGCTATTAAGGAGCTGGACCACTTGTTGTGCATCCGACTCAATCCAGATAGGCCGGTTGAATTCCAGGGCAAGTTCTAACCCGAGTTGGATGGCAAGGAGCTCCGCCTCAAGGGCGGAGTGGGCCTCAAGTGGAGATGCAAAGGCTGAAAGCACTTTGCCCGTGTGATCTCGGATGATACCACCTCCCCCGGCCTTATCCGACTCTTCCAGGTATGCACCATCGGTGTTGAGCTTGATCCAGGGGTCCTCCGGCGGTTGCCACTTGATTGCTACTGCGGGCGGCCTAGGGCTCCGAATTTCATCTTGCCTCGGGACATTGATTTTAAGACGTACCCCTTTCCAATGCTTCTTCTTGTATATCCCGATCATCATACTATTCCGGATGTAGATTTGAACCTGCCAAATGACATTGAAAGGCCTAAATTGAACGGACTGGTGCCGGCTCCTATTCCGTTCTGCCCAAATGAACCATAATATGAGATACGGCATGGCCCTGCTTAGGTGTTTATTGCCCGGTTGCCGAACTCTTCTCGTCCAGACCACAAGTCGTTCCGGTATGGTGTCATTGATCTGGAGGGGTGGTGACGGACCCTCGAACCATGTGTCAAATTCCCTCCATATCCCTTGAGCCCCGTCCCCATGAATGAAGAGGTGTTGGAGGGATTCAATCCCTGGTCGATGTGGGCAGCAATGGCATTTGGAGGCCAATTCCATCCGTCTCCATTGCAGCTTTGTGTCCACCGGAATGCGGTTGGAGAGAAGTCGCCATAAAAATATGGCCATAGAGGACGTGAGGCCCGCTCTCCAAATGTCGTCGAGGCCTTGTACAATCGGCATTTGACTTCGTAAAGTCTCCCATGTAGTAGCAAGTGAGAACTCTCCATTAGTTGATAATCTCCATCTTGGTACATCCGGCCCATCCGAGATGACGGGTGTGTCGAGGATCTTTTGTACGATATGTTGTGCTAGGCCAGCTTGCGCTTGGAGATTCCGCAATTTAGGCTCATCCCATGCACCATCCTTAATGTAGTCCGCCACCCGAGCGAGAGGCCCTCCTCTATCATCAAGGCTAAGTTCTCTCAAAGGCGTCTCTCCAAGCCATAAGTCATCCCAGAAAAGCATCTTCCCTTCTCCCACCACCCATCGAATGTGCGGTTGAGCAAGAGGCCGAGCCTTCAGAATCCTCTTCCACGTAGGGCTTCCCCTCCCCAATGGTCTAGCTGTTAGCGGGGAGACCTTTTGACAATATTTAGCCATTAAGTACGTAGCCCACAAGGAATTTTGTTCCCTAAACCGCCACCATAACTTGATGTTAAAGGCTCTTAAGACTTCCTTGATCTTCCGGATGCCCAATCCCCCCTCGTCCGTTGGTAGACAAGCCTGTTCCCAGCTTATCCAGTGCGTCCTCTTCTTCTCATTAGTTGACCCCCAAAAGAAGCGGGCCATTTGCTGATCCAATTGCTTGAGGGCACCGCCCGTAGGCTCGATAGCTTGGAAGATATGAAGTGGTATCGCTTCGAGTGTGCTTTTAATCAAAGTAAGTCTCCCCCCAAAGGAGAGGTGTCGATGGGCCCACCCAGAGATCCTAGCCGCGATTTTCTCACGGAGGAACAAGAACATGCTCGAGCGCTTCACACCTCGGTAAATAGGGACTCCAAGGTAAAGGAATGGGAACGTACCTCGAGAGAATCCTCCTTCCCTTTGTATTGTGTTTGTCCACCCTTCATGAACCTCGACAATGAAAAAATTGCTTTTCCCAAGGTTGACTTGTTGGCCGGACGCCTCGGCATAATGATCAAGGCATGCTCGTAGCCTCCGGAGAGGGTTCGCCGCCGCTTGCGTGAAGATGATGATGTCATCTGCATAGGCGAGGTGGCTGATCTCAATACTTCCCCGGGTTGCTTTGAACGTCATTTCTTTGTTGCCGAGGATGAGTTTATCAAGAAGTCTCGAGAGGTAATCCGCGGCCAGGACGAATAGGGCGGGAGAGATGGGGTCCCCTTGCCTAAGGCCACGGGTAGATTTGAAAAAACCGGCCGGCGCCCCATTGACAAGGATTGAGAACCAACAAGACCCAATGCATCTCTTGATGAGGTCCACCCACGGCTCGGGGAATCCCATGTGTTTAAGGACTTTTAGGAGAAACGGCCATTGAACTCGATCATAGGCCTTGGCCATATCTATCTTGATTGCAACATTAGGGGCCGGTGTGCTTCGTTGTAGCTCATAGAACATCTCCTGAGCAAGTAGTACGTTATCATTGAGGAGTCTCCCTTTGACAAAACCACTTTGGTTGGAAGCTACCACGCGTGGGAGTAAAGGGGCCAGTCGCTTGGAGAGTATCTTAGTAATCACCTTATTGATCACATTACACAAACTAATGGGCCTGTAGTCTCCCCATGACTCTGGAATGGGCTTCTTCGGGATGAGTACAATGCTTGTGGCCGTGAAGCTTCGGGGAAGAAAGACCCCACCGAAAAATTGTCTAACCGCATCCACCACATCCGATCCCACAATGCTCCAGCAGGCTTGGAAAAAGAGAGCCGAATAGCCATCCGGTCCAGGAGCACTATTGGCCGAGATGTCGAAGACCGCTCTTTTCACTTCATCTGCATCTGGAGGTTCGGGGAGGGCCGCCAAAGACTCCGAAGGGGGAAGTTGGTGTAGGAGGCTTAGGTCCGGTTCCGTAAGTACCGGATTGCATGGAGCAAGAAGGTTTTGATAAAACTCAACCGCCGATGCTTGGATGGCCGAGTCTTCCGTGAGTTCACACCCATTCACGTTGATCTTGTGTATCCGTAGCCGAACCCTCTTCTGCTTCACCCAGCTTTGATAGAATCTGGTGTTTTTATCCCCATCTTCCAGCCACCGTAGTGCCGCCTTCTGACGCCAGAAGTCCTCCTCCATCTTAACAAGGAGGATGTACTCCGCAATTTGTTTGTTGACCTCCGTTCTATTCCGGGCCGAGGGATCATCTTCGAACTCCGCTTGGGCTATCGCAATGCATTCTTCACAGGACTTGAGGTTGGCATGAATGTTCCCAAATACCTCTCTATTCCACCGTTTCAATGTTCTCTTAATCCTTGCTAGCTTGAGCTTCAAGTTGAGGAGACCCGCCGCCTCTGTGGGGGTCCCCCAATCTTCCCTCACCAATTCATTAAATCCTTCATGCCGTACCCACATGTTTTGGAACCGAAAGGCTTTACCTCCTCCGGGGGTATTAGGCATCTTGCATTGGACAAGGAGAGGGCCATGATCCGATGCAATACGGGGGAGGTTTGTGACTCGTATTGCCTCGAACCGTTGAGACGCCACCTCATTAATCAGCACCCTGTCTAGCCTTTCCATAAGGCCATTCTTAGCCCAAGTAAAGTCTGATCCATCATACCCTGGATCCAAGAGACCACAGTCTTCAATAGCCTCTGCAAAGTCCACCATTTCAGCCAGGAGGTTTGTGTCACTCCCCATTCTGTCTCCCGCGGAGAGGATTGTGTTGAAATCCCCTCCAATAAACCACGGCATTCCTTCCGAGACTTGAGTCAGCTCCCTCATTTTTTCCCACAAAGCAAGCCTCTCTCCTCTCGAACATTTAGCATACACGGCCGAGATTAAGATAGGTGTTGGAGTCCGGGGGCAAGTGAACAGCCCATGCAATAGTTGCTCCGAGTCATCCACCACCTCAAAATCCATCCCTTCCTCCACAAAAATCCATATCTTCCCATTGGCATTCGATCCCTTATAATGCAGCCCCAACACTTTTGAAAACTTGTCCGGGTTAGGGTCGACAAGTGGTTCCATTATTGCAAGAAAACAAATATTATGAGATTTAATTATTCTCTTTAGGACATTTTGGGTTGACGCATTTGCGATCCCCCTAACGTTCCAAAATAGAAAGTTCAAAGACATCATTAACTAGCGGAGATCGTACCCGGTGGGATTGACGCCCCCCCTTGAAATTCAGTGATTTGGAGATTGCTCCCTCCATGGGGTGTCTCGGCCTCCACAAGGGCTGGATTGGCTCCATCATCGTCTTCCTTGTGTGAGAATGAGTCCTCCCAATTCTCATCGTCCTCCATATCATTCTCCGTGAAGTTCTCTTGGGCCATGAGGGAGAAATAACGATTGGTGCTCATGTGACTCAATGACCCCGGATCCTCGGCCTTCTCGAAGGCAAATGGCTTGAAATGGCCTTTTGGTTGGACTAGGTCGTCCGAAGCCGATTGACCTTCATGCCGGGGCCGGACCTCCTCTCCCGATTTAGTCTTTCGTCCATGTTCAAATGAGGGGGCCTTAGTGTGCGCCTGTCTGCCTTGGTTTGGGACTCGTGCATTATGGGCGATTGTCGTGACCTCACTCCCCGAGCCATGCACATCACCGAAGAAGTCCGGTCCCGACCACACCACCCCCGTGTGCACACTAGCCTTCGGGTTCATCCGGTTGTTGTTTTCCTTCCCCTTGTGTTTTCCTTGTTGTTTCCATTCCATGTTATTGTCGGTATGTCTCGAATCATCAACGTTCATCTTCGTACCATCATTGTTCTTCTTAGCTCCACTCCCAACATTTTGTTGCTGTTTTGGTGGCGCAACGTTGTAGTTTCTTTTTGGGGGTCGCTCCGTCTTTCCGGAAGCATAGCAAACTTCACTCTTGTGGCCCACGTGTTTACAATCCCCACAATAGGCCGGGATCTTATCCCACTTAACTTGTTGCACCAATTCACGTCCACAAATGTCAAGGATGATTTCGGTCGGTGGCGGTTCCGTGATGTCGATCTCGATGCACACCCGTGCGAATGAGAGTCTCGACTTATTGGCCGTAGCTCTATCAATTTGGATCGGTGTACCAAGTAGTTTCCCAATGGCATAGAGGGTCGATTGATCAAACAGGTGTATCGGGAGCCCAATTAGGTTGCACCATATTGCCGCAATTGGGGACTCACAATAGGCATCAAAATCCGGTGACCATTTGAAGACTCTCATCGGATGCCGGTCAATGAACCACACCGGAGTACCTTTGGGACCACTAAGGAGCCGAGCATAATCCGCCATGTCCTCGAATTGAACAAGAATATGTTTGGCATTAATATATTTCCAAGTGTAACCTCGACAAAACTTAATGTTGTCTAGCGCCTTTTGAATTTGAGAGGAGGCCGGTATCGAATGCGAAAACTTACCTACAATAGCATGACCGAGAGATGATGCCAACCTTTGGATTTCTGATCCGGAGAAGTAGATGGATGGGATTCCGTTTGCCGTGGACGCAAAGCCAATATTTTGTATGTTCTCCGGGTCGAAGGCTTGTGGACCCTCACTAGTCGATGCCCCTCTCACCATGTCGGCCATTGATTTCTTCTTGTTGGGGTTCTTCACACTTGGCCCGGTGTCATCTCCCAAAGGGTTGTGTGTCGGGTTATCATTAGTATTAACCCCGGGGATTGTTCCATTATGTGATCCATTGTTCGAGTCATTCCCGTTCATTGCTACATCGGGAGGCCGGGGCGTTCCCCTCTCCATCTCGTGCATTCCCGAGTCCGTCGCATGCATGCCCGAGGCCGAGGACATATTCAAATTGCGTTGGACGTTTTGACTAGGCTTGGTCGTCGGCCAACCCGGCTTCGTTAGAGTTGCTCCGGATTCGAAAGATGCTAGGATTCGCCGGGTTCTTCCCTTTTCTAGTGGCGGGAAGTCTTCCAAGGATGGTTCAATCTCCAAGCAAGGCCTACATGCCTCCATGTCTTTTCCTTTCCCATTTGTAACAAGGTTGGCTCTAGGCAATTCGACCTTGGCCGGCGTGGGCCCGGCGAGGAGGGGTTGCGCCGCCATCGAGTCAAGCCTCTCCGCCACAGTCAAGTCAATAATTTGAGGGATCTCCATCCTTTTTGGCTCTACTTGCTGCATTGGAGGTGGTGAATGATGCTCCACATGTGACTCCCATTTTTGGTATGGGACAAAGGCACTTTCCAAAAGGCAATTTGTTCCCATATCCATTTCGGGAAAGTTGACTATCTCACTCCCCAATGTGCTTTTTGTCACACATGTGACGTCCGAATCATCATGGGATACGCCTAGGGGACCGCCTTCCTCACCTCCAACGGTCATCTCAGCCATGCCGGGTTCAAGGTCGGACGGCGCGGCGTCGGCAGCCGGAGCTTTTCCATACACCACCATCTCCATATGAGTTCCATCCACATCGGACAAGTTCATGGGATGGGCTTCCCTATCTTGTGCTGCTTTTTCATCCATGGAGAGAGGCGAGAAGAGTGTTACCTTACATTTAGGACTTTCAAGGCCGGAGGCCGATCCGGAGCTCTCTAGCTCGGAGGTGACCGCACCAAAGTCGAGCTTCTTCGTGAGTTGTTTGTCCTCCGGAAAAGGGGAGAGTACGAATCTTTTCCGGCCATGGCCTTTGGTGATGGGAGCCGGCGTGCTCTTCCTAGCCGCAATCTTTCCCTTCTTGCTTGTCATTTTCATTTCTTTGGCCGGGATCTTCGGAGTTTGGTCCTCATATGATCGGAAGACCATGAGTTGGTCCGGAATAGATCTAGCCTCCTGGGGGTCCGGAGGAGCCGCGGCTGGGTTTGGAGGTGGGTCCGGCATGGCCGGACGTGGAGCACAAGGATGGTTCGGCGGCCAAGGCCGTGTGTTGGTGAAGAAGTCGAGCAACACAACGACTCGCCGGGGTAGGGAGGAGTGAGACGGTGACCGAGGGTTGAATGCGCCGATTGGGAGTGATAGAGGGGAGGTTGAGGGCGGTGTGGATTGCGTTATGGCGGCTGGACGTGAAAGCGTGGGGGCGGCGGGATGAATCAAGATGTGGGTATTGCTAGAGAGAAGGAGGAGCGTCTCTCTCTAGATTATGTTCTCATGAATATTATGAGTCTTAATTAGTCTTTTAAGAACATTTTGGGTAGGCGCGTTAGCAACTCCCCTAACGTTCCAAAACAAAAAGTTGACAGACATGATTAATGGGGAAGAGTCTTACCCGGTGACCGTGCGAGGTCCCCCTGATATTCCACCATTTGAAGCCGTTCCTCTCTAATGTATCCCTCCTCATGCATGATCATGGGATCTTCCCCACCGGCATAAAGGATGGTTCGGGGGCTCCCCTCTTTATCTCCATCCCCCTCCACATCATCATCATCTTCTAGGAAATCTTCCCTTTCCATGAGGGAAAAGTATTGGTTGGAGCTTAGAACATTTCGGGCTGCTTGGGACCCTCGACCCTGTGCCGCTCCCCGTGTTCCCCCTCTCCAACTAGAAAACGCTCCTCGTCGGGAGGGCGTGTACCCATTCGTAGCCCCATGGGATTCACCTCCATGATGGGTAGAACTAGCCACCACTCCGACGGTTTTGTCGAAGGTATCTCGGCCATAGGAGCTCTCGCCCCTTTCATGGACACTTGCCACCGGAGCAGAATTACCATGCATTTCGCCCATGATGTCCGGGCCTGACCACTCCCTCGGCTCGGGACCAATGGCCGAGGATCCGGCTTTTGGCAGCCCCTTCGGCCCTTTGTTTTTCTTTTGATGTTTCCATTCTTTAGAGCTAGCCATTTCCTTTGGTTGTTCCGTTTTGTCCCTTCCCCCTTGACTCTCATGGTGTGGCTGTCTCGGCGTTACATTATTGTAGTTCCTCTTCGGGGGGCGTTCAACGTTACCCGCCGCATAACACACCTCACGTTTATGTCCAACATGCCTACATTCCATGCAATATGCCGGGATCTTGTCCCATTTCACTTTTAGCACCGTCTCACGGCCACAAATATCTAGAATGAACTCCTCGGGAGGTGGCGTCGTAATGTCAATTTCAATGAAAATGCGAGCAAACGAGAGTCTTGACTTGTTGGCCGTAGCGCGATCCACTTGTATCGGGTTTCCAAGCAATTTACCGATTGCAAAGAGGGCGGCGTGATCAAAGAGGTGGATTGGGAGGCCAATGATGTTACACCAAACTGCCGCGATCGGTTTCAGAGTGCTTGGAGAGGCTGGAATTTCAAGCAAATGCAAACAATAAGTCAAAATGGTAATTCAAGTTGAATTTTTCTAGAGAGAGACGCTCCCCCTTCTCTCTAGCAATTCCCCCACCTTGATCCTTTTCGACGTCCACCCACTCACACCCACGACCCGCCGCGACTCCCTCACGCCGACCACCACACCTCACCCCCCCACAACCCGCCGAGACCTTTTCCACGCCGGTCGTGTCACCATCCCTCCTCAACTCCACCGTCTCCCCACCTTGGTTCGGCGCTGCGGTCACACCCTCGGCTGGCCATGCCGGACCCCCCCACGAACCCAACCCCGGCCCCACCAGACCCCGAGGAGGCTAGGTCCATCCCGGACCAATTTATGATTTTCCACTCATGCGATGACCCAACACCAAAGGTCTCGGCCAGAGATTTGAAAATGCAAAGCAAGAAGAATAGGATGATGGCTAGGAAGAGCACGCCGGCACCTCTCACAAAAGGTCATGGCCGGAAAAGGCTCGTACCTTCTCCACTCCCGGAGGACAAACAACTTAGGAAGAAGCTCGACTTTGGAGAAGAGGAGACCTCCGAGCCCGAGTCATCCATCCCGAGCCCCGACCTTGATAGCCTTAAATCCAAGGTAAATCTTTTTCCGGCTTGCTCCATTGATAGCAAGGAAGCACTTGGCCTAGGAGCCCTTCCTAAAGCCCCCACATCCGAGGAGGGGGTCCAAATGGAAGTGGTGGTTCACGGAGATGCACCGGCAGCGGAGGTGGCGCCACCCTTCGACCATGGACCCGTCATGAGCGAGATGACCGTTGGAGGGGATGATGTCGGACCCCTAAACGTATCCCAAGAGGATTTGACCGTAGCATGTGTGCCAAAAAGTACATTGGGGAGTGAGATAGTCAACTTGCCCGAATTGGGCATGGGAACAAATCACCTTTCGGAAAGTGCTTTTGCCCCTTACCAAAACCGGAAGTCACATGTGGAGCCATGCTCACCCCTACCAATGCAGCAAATGAATACAAAAAAGAGTGATATCCTCCAAATCATTCACCTGGCCGCGGCGGAGATGCTTGATGCGGCGGCGGCGCAGCCCCTCCTCGCCGAACCCCCACCGGTCACGGACTACACGGCGAAGGTCGCCCTTCTCCCAGACCGGAGAGACAAAGATATTGAACAATGCACGCCTCTCATTGAGCATGGCCCTTCCCTTGAAGATTTCCCACCTCTCGAAAAGGGAAGGACCCGGAAAATCCGAGCATCATTCGAAGCCGGCTCGGCGTTAGTGAGTACGGGATGGCCGAGGACCAATGCAATCCGCAACACCCCTCGAGACACGTCCGCGCCTTCGGCCTCGGACACGCATGCGATGGACCCGACGCCGACCGAGATGGACATAGAAATGCAGCGGCCTCCTTACGCACCCAGGGTCGAGAGGGACTCGTGTGATGATCCGCGAACCGACCCAAACGGTGTAGCTAAATCAAAAGATAAGCCGACACACAACCTTTTAGGAGGCAATACCGAGCCGGGCGTGGGGAACCCCACCAAGCCAAAATCCATGGCCGACATGGTGCGGGGGCCATCGGCGGTTGAAGGCCCGCAAGTCTTTGTCCCGGAGAACATCCAAAATATCGGCTTTGCTTCCACGGCAAACGGAGTGCCATCCATTTACTTCTCCGGGTCAGAAATCCAAAGGTTGGCCTCGTCCCTCGGCCATGCTATTGTAGGTAAGTTCTCGCACTCAATCCCGGCTTCCTATCAAATCCAAAAGGCTCTAGACAACATTAAGTTTTGCCGTGGCTATACTTGGAAATATATTAACGCCAAACATATTCTTGTTCAATTTGAGGACTTGACGGACTATGCTCGGCTCCTAAGTGGACCCAAAGGGACACCGGTGTGGTTCATTGATCGGCATCCGATGAGAGTTTTCAAATGGTCTCCGGAATTTGACGCCTATTGTGAATCTCCGATTGTGGCTATATGGTGCAACCTAATTGGACTCCCGATCCACCTATTTGATCAATCGGCCCTCTATGCTATTGGGAAACTCCTTGGTAACCCGATCCAAGTAGATAGAGCGACGGCCAACAAATCAAGACTCTCCTTTGCGGCTATGCATTGAGATCGACATTACAAAGCCGCCACCCGACGAGATCATCCTTGACATTTGTGGGCGTCCTTTGGTGCAGCAAGTAAAGTGGGATAAGATCCCGTCCTACTGTGGAGAATGCAAACATGTCGGTCACAAGAGTGAAGTTTGTTACGCTTCCGGGAAGGCGGATCGACCTCCAAAACGAAATTACAACTTAGCAACACCAAAACAACCACAACACGGAGGAATAGGAGCTAAGAAGAACAATACTGATCCGAGGCACACCGATAATAACATGGAATGGAAACAACAAGGGAAACACAAGGGAAAGGAAGGCAACATCCGGATGAACCCGAGAGCCAATATGTACTCGGGGACGGAGTGGTCGGGGCCGGACTTTTTGGGTGATATGCAAGGTGCCGGGAGTAAGGACATGATCATCATCCATGATGAGCATACCACCTCTTCACCTAAAGGGGTGCTCGCTAAATTCCCCTCTTCTGGAAATGGGCGCGGGGGTACGCCAAGAGGAGCGGATATGGCGCGGCGAGAAGTGAACCCGACTTCGGGGGCCCATGTGCAACCGAAAGGCTTCTTTAAACCCTTCGACCTAAAGAAAACCGAGGCACAAGGGCCATCAAGTCACTTGAGTACTAACCGATATTTCACCCTCATGGCTCAAGAGAACTTCGTGGAAAATGATATGGAAGACGAGGAAATTTTTTTTTTTTTTTTTTTTTTTTTTTTTTTTTTTTTTTTTTTTTAATCAAACACCTCTACGGTGGAGGGTTCGTGGGTCCCTCATCCCTATATTTCCACAAGAGATAATTACAAGGCGTGGCCACACCCAAAGGTGGTGTGCCGTAACAAAATCAAGAGTAGTATGCGGTCCGATCCCACAAGGTTCGGACCTCATCATACTCCTTTCCAAAAAACAATTAACCACAAAGCTAGTCACTATTGTCTCCCGTCGTCTCATGATCAACTTTGATGCCCGTCCCCGTCTAGGTTTCGGATGTGCGACACTCCCATCTCGTCCAATCTAACCAAGTCCAATAGTTCTCTCGGTGCTGAGTTGTAGTGCATTCGTAGGCCACTGTCTTGGACTAGCCCCATTTTCGCAAGGAAGTCCGCCGCTTTGTTCCCCTCCCTGTGTATGAAGGTGGCTCGGAATTTGAGTTGGCGTTTGAGAATGGTTAGTTGCGCCACCGCTTGCCGAGCGAGTGCCGGCCCCCATCCCGTCCCATTGACCAATTTGATTGCTTGCTCTGCATCTGACTCAATCCAGATTGGTAGGCCGTATTCCTTGGCTATATTTAGCCCGTGGATCATGGCCAACAGCTCCGCTTCTAACGCCGAGTGGGCTTCAAGGGGTGTGCTGACGGCGACGAGCATCTTACCCGAGTGGTCTCGAATAATCCCGCCAGCCCCTGTACTGCCGTTCGCTTCATTATAGGAGCCATCCGTGTTGAGCTTTATCCACGGCTGATCCGGGGGGTTCCATTTGATTGCCATGGCTAGGGGTAGCGCCCTGATTGCCGCCGCTTGTTGAGGAATATTGATTCCAAGTTTAACTCCCTTCCAATGTTTCGGCTTCAAGCTTCCATTAGACATAGCATTTCGAATGAACATGTGGACCTGCCATACCACGTTTTGTGGTTTAAACTGTGTGCCTTGGTGGCGGCTCCTGTTTCTCTCCGACCAAATAAACCAAAGGATGAGGTATGGAGTGGCTCGGCTAAGATGTTTCTTGTTCGGCTGTTGGCACCTTCGCGCCCACACTTCGATTCTCGTAGGGATTGTGTCATTGATATGGATGCGTGGGAACGGGCCTGTGAACCAGCCGTCGAACTCACTCCATACTCTGCGAGCTCCATATCCCTGGATGAAGAGGTGTTGGAGTGACTCAGTGTTCGGTCTGTGGGGGCAGCATTGGCACTTAGAAGCTAGCTCAATCTCCCGCCACTGAAGTTTCGTGTCAACCGGCACCCGATTGGAGAGAAGCCTCCAGATAAAGATGGCTATTGAGTTGGTGAGGCCTACCTTCCAAACGTCCCCCAAACCATGGATGATCGGGTTTCGTCCTCGAAGTGTGTCCCATGTCGAAGCCACCGTGAATTCCCCATGCTTAGAGAGGTTCCACCTCGGGATATCCTGTTCGTCATGGAGGATCGGTGTATTAATGATGCCATCGATAACATGCTGAGGGAGGCCGGCCTGATTGTGAAGGAGTTGGAGCTTGGAAGACGAGGAAAATTGGGATGATACCATCTCCCATAATGAAATCGATGAGGGCGCCAATCCCGCCTTTTTGGAGGCCGCGGCATCTCATGGGGAGAAGGACCTTCAAATCATTGAATTCCAAGGAGGGGGGTCAATCCCGCCGGGTACGAACTCCTCTTGTTAATCATGTCGTTAAATTTTCTATTTTGGAACGTTAGGGGAATCGCGAATGCGTCAACCCAAAACGTCCTAAAAAGACTAATTAAATCTCATAATATTTGTTTTCTTGCAATAATGGAGCCGCTTACCTCTCCTAATCCGGACAAATTCTCGAAAGTGTTGGGGCTGTCCTACAAGGGGGCGAACACCAATGGGAAAATTTGGATTTTTGTGGAGGAAGGGATGGATTTTGATGTGATGGATGACACGGACCAGCTGCTACATGGGAGGCTCACTTGTCCCCGGATCTCAACCCCTATTATGATCTCGGCCGTGTATGCTAAATGCACGAGAGGAGAGCGGCATGCCCTTTGGGAAAAGATGAGAGATATTGCCCAAGTTTCGGAGGGAACACCGTGGTTCATTGGAGGGGACTTCAACACAATCCTTTCCACTCGAGATAGGACGGGAAGCGACACAAATCGTCAGGCCGAAATGGTGGATTTCGCAGAGGCCATTGAGGATTGCAGACTAATGGACCCAGGATATGATGGGGCTGAATTCACCTGGGCAAAGAACGGCCTCATGGAAAGGCTGGATAGGGTGTTGATTAGTGAGATGACGCCCCAATTGTTTGATGCAATAAGAGTCACTAACCTACCCCGTATTGCTTCGGACCACGGGCCTCTCCTCGTCAGATGCAGGCTACCTTATGCCCACGGGGGTGGTAGAGCCTTCCGGTTCCAAAACATGTGGGTCCGGCATGAGGGTTTTGGTGAGTTGGTGCAAGAAGATTGGATGGCTCCCACGGAGGCTGTGGGCCTCCTCAATTTGAAGATCAAGCTGGCTAGGATCAAACAAACGCTTAAAAGATGGAACAAGGAGGTTTTTGGGAATATACACGCCAGCCTCAAAACTTGTGAAGAGAACATTGCGCTGGCTCAATCGGAGTTTGAAGGTGACCCCTCGGCCCGGAATAGAACAGGGGTCAACAAACAAATTGCTGAGTACATCCTTCTCCTTAAGATGGAGGAAGATTTTTGGCGTCAGAAGGCGGCCCTCCGTTGGTTGGAAGAAGGGGATAAAAACACTAGATTTTACCAAAGTTGGGTGAAGCAGAAGAGGATTCGGCTACGTATCCACAAGATTAACGCTAATGGGCGTGAACTTACGGATGACACGGCCATCAAAGAATCGGCGGTTGAGTTCTTTCAAAACCTCCTAGCCCCAAGCTACCCGGAGCTTGTGGATCCGGACCTCAGCCTCTTACATCCACTCCCTCCCTCGGAGCAGTTGGCGGGCCTCCCCACACCCCCGGATGCGGATGAGGTGAAACGAGCTGTCTTCGATATCTCGGCCAATAGCGCGCCCGGCCCGGATGGCTTCTCGGCATTGTTCTTCCAAGCTTGTTGGGGCATTGTGGGGCCAGACGTGGTGGATGCGGTTAGGCAATTTTTTGGTGGGGCTTTCCTCCCCCGCAGCTTCACGGCCACGAGTATCGTACTCATCCCCAAGAAGCCTTTACCCGAGACTTGGGGAGACTATAGGCCCATCAGCTTGTGTAACGTGATCAACAAGGTGATTACTAAAGTCCTCACGAGGCGCCTTGCCCCATTCCTTCCAAGTGTTGTTGCACCGAATCAAAGCGGGTTTGTCAAAGGGAGGCTCCTCAATGACAATGTACTCCTTGCACAGGAGATGTTCCATGAGCTCCATAGAAGTACACCAGCCCCTAATGTTGCTATCAAGATTGACATGGCTAAGGCCTATGATAGGGTTCAATGGCCGTTCCTCCTAAAAGTCCTCAAGCAAATGGGCTTCCCCGAACCTTGGGTGGCGCTCATAGAAAGGTGCATCGGGACATGCTGGTTCTCGATCCTTATCAACGGGGCCCCGACGGGCTTTTTCAAATCCACTCGTGGCCTTAGACAAGGGGACCCCATTTCCCCCGCCCTCTTCGTCCTTGCTGCGGACTATCTCTCGAGATCACTCGATAAACTTATCCTCGGAGACAAAGAGATGACATACAAAGCAACCCGAGGCAGCATGGAGATCAGCCACCTCGCCTATGCGGACGACATCATCATCTTCACGCAAGCGGCCGTAAACCCCCTCCGGAGGCTACGTGCATGTCTTGAGCATTATACCGAGGTGTCCGGACAACAAATCAACCTCGGCAAGAGCAATTTCTACATCTCCGAGGCGCATGAAGGCTGGTCAAACATAATTCAAAGTGAAGGAGGTTTCTCACGAGGTACGTTCCCCTTCCTTTACCTTGGTGTCCCTATTTACCGGGGGGTGAAGCGCACGGATATGTTCATGTTTCTTCGAGAGAAAATCTCGGCTAGGATATCTGGATGGGCTCACCGACACCTTTCCTTTGGGGGGAGACTAACTTTGATAAAAAGCACACTTGAGGCGATTCCCTTACATATTTTTCAAGCGATCGAGCCAACCGGCGGAGCCCTCAAGCAATTAGATCAACAAGTGGCTCGCTTCTTTTGGGGGTCGAGTAATGAGAAGAAAAGGACGCACTGGATAGGATGGGATCAGGTTTGCCTACCCACGGCCGAAGGTGGCTTGGGCATTCGGAAGATCAAGGAGGTCTTACGTGCCTTTAATATTAAATTATGGTGGAGATTCCGGGAACAAAACTCCCTTTGGGCTACGTACATGATGACTAAATATTGCCTTAAGGCGTCCCCACTCACAGCTAGAGCCTCGGGGAGGTGTAGCCCTACTTGGAAGAGGCTTTTGAAGGCGCGGGCACAGGCGCAACCGTACATTCGTTGGGTGATGCGAGAAGGTAAGATATCATTTTGGGATGACCTATGGCTAGGAGAGGTTCCTTTGAGGGAACTTTGTCTTGATGATAGAGGAGGCCCTCTTGTCCATGTTGCTGATTACATTATCAATGGATCTTGGAATGAAGCCAAGTTGCGGATTCTACAAGCGCAAGCCGGCCTTACACAACACATCGTCCGGAAGATCCTTGACACGCCAATCATCCCGGAGGGGCCGGATGTGCCGAGATGGAGGCTTTCACACAATGGGGAGTTCTCACTAGCATCAACTTGGGAGACCATCCGAACTCAAAGACCTATCATCCAAGGCCTTGATGACTTATGGAAAGCAGGCCTCACGTCTTCTATTGCTATCTTCATTTGGAGACTCCTATCCAACCGAATACCGGTGGATACGAAGCTACAGTGGAGGAGAATGGAAATGGCATCTAAGTGCCAATGCTGCCCTCATAGACCGGGCATCGAATCACTGCAGCATCTCTTCATCCAAGGGGCTGGCGCCCGAGGTGTGTGGAGGGAGTTTGACTCCTGGTTCGAGGGATCCTCACCACCTCTCCGGATCAATGACACCATCCCAGAGAGGCTCGAAGTTTGGGCACGGAGAGTCCAACAACCCGGTAAGAAACACCTCAGCCGGGCGATGCCGTACCTTATTCTTTGGTTCATTTGGGCTGAGCGAAACAGGAGTCGTCATCAATCGGTGCAATTTAACCTTTCAATGTGGTATGGCAAGTGCAAATGTTCCTTAGAAATAGCATGGCCAATGGATCCTACAAACCGAAGCATTGGAAAGGAGTCCGCCTCAAGATCATCGTCCCGAGTCAGGCCGAGCCACGAAGGACCAGGCCCCTCGCGATGGTGGTCAAATGGAACCCGCCGGATGAACCGTGGATCAAACTCAACACTGACGGAGCATACATGGAGGCAACGGATAAAGCCGGGGGGGGAGGTCTTGTTCGTGACCACGAGGGCAACATAATTGCAGCCTTTACCTCCCCACTCGAGGCCCACTCAGCCGCCCTCGAAGCGGAGCTTCTGGCCATCCAATTCGGGTTGACGCTCGCCGCAGAATTCAGAAGGCCTATTTGGGTTGAGTCGGATGCACAACAAGCGGTTAAGCTCCTAAATGGCACGCACTGGGGACCGGCCCATATTAGTCGGGTGATGGCACGACTAGCAATCCTCAAGCGCCAACAAGACACCCGTATCACCTTCATCCACCGGGAAGGGAATAGAGCAGGAGATCTCCTCGCCAAAATGGGATTAGAAAGAAATGACTACTGGCGTATGAATGCCCTCACGGCACCAAGGCACCTCACAGCGATGATTAGGATGGATGCAATGGGTATCCCGAACATTCGGGTCCATAATGAAGAGGAAGAATAGGCTCAAGTTTTGGTGGAAAGGGATATAGTCTTTCTTTTGTTGAATTGTATTTTACCTTTTGAAAGGGAGTATGATGTGGTCCGGGCTTGTGGAACCGGACCGCATACTACTCCTAATTTTCGTGTAGGCACACCACTTTCGGGTGTGGCCACGTTTTGTATTCAACCACTTTTGAAATATAGGGATGAGGGACCCACGAACCCTCCACCGTGAAGGTGTTTGATTAAAAAAAAAAAAAAAAAAAAAAAACCAAACTGCCGCGATCGGGGATTCACAATACGCATCAAAATCCGGGGACCACTTGAAAACCCTCATGGGGTGCCGATCAATAAACCACACCGGTGTCCCTTTCGGTCCACTTAGCAAACGGGCATAATCCGCCATATCCTCGAATTGAACAAATATATGCTTAGCATTTTTTTTTTTTTTTTTTTTTTTTTTTAATCAAACACCTCTACGGTGGAGGGTTCGTGGGTCCCTCATCCCTATATTTCCAAAGGAGATAATTACAAAGCGTGGCCACACCCAAAAGTGGTGTGCCGTAACAAACTCAAGAGTAGTATGCGGTCCGATCCCACAAGGTTCGGACCTCATCATACTCCTTTCCAAAATACAATTAACCACAAAGCTAGTCACTATAATCTCCCATCGTCTCATGATCAACTTTGATGCCCGTCCCCGTCTAGGTTTCGGATGTGCGACACTCCCATCTCGTCCAATCTAACCAAGTCCAATAGTTCTCTCGGTGCTGAGTTGTAGTGCATTCGTAGGCCACTGTTTTGGACTAGCCCCATTTTCGCAAGGAAGTCCGCCGCTTTGTTCCCCTCCCTGTGTATGAAGGTGGCTCGGAATTTGAGTTGGCGTTTGAGAATGGTTAGTTGCGCCACCGCTTGCCGAGCGAGTGCCGGCCCCCATCCCGTCCCATTGACCAATTTGATTGCTTGCTCTGCATCTGACTCAATCCAGATTGGTAGGCCGAATTCCTTGGCTATATTTAGCCCGTGAATCATGGCCAACAGCTCCGCTTCTAACGCCGAGTGGGCTTCAAGGGGTGTGCTGACGGCGACGAGCATCTTACCCGAGTGGTCTCGAATAATCCCGCCAGCCCCTGTACTGCCGTTCGCTTCATTATAGGAGCCATCCGTGTTGAGCTTTATCCACGGCTGATCCGGGGGGTTCCATTTGATTGCCATGGCTAGGGGTAGCGCCCTGATTGCCGCCGCTTGTTGAGGAATATTGATTCCAAGTTTAACTCCCTTCCAATGTTTCGGCTTCAAGCTTCCATTAGTCATAGCATTTCGAATGAACATGTGGACCTGCCATACCACGTTTTGTGGTTTAAACTGTGTGCCTTGGTGGCGGCTCCTGTTTCTCTCCGACCAAATAAACCAAAGGATGAGGTATGGAGTGGCTCGGCTAAGATGTTTCTTGTTCGGCTGTTGGCACCTTCGCGCCCACACTTCGATTCTCGTAGGGATTGTGTCATTGATATGGATGCATGGGAACGGGCCTGTGAACCAGCCGTCGAACTCACTCCATACTCTGCGAGCTCCATATCCCTAGATGAAGAGGTGTTGGAGTGACTCAGTGTTCGGTCTGTGGGGGCAGCATTGGCACTTAGAGGCTAGCTCAATCTCCCGCCACTGAAGTTTCGTGTCAACCGGCACCCGATTGGAGAGAAGCCTCCAGATAAAGATGGCTATTGAGTTGGTGAGGCCTACCTTCCAAACGTCCCCCAAACCATGGATGATCGGGTTTCGACCTCGAAGTGTGTCCCATGTCGAAGCCACCGTGAATTCCCCATGCTTAGAGAGGTTCCACCTCGGGATATCCTGTTCGTCATGGAGGATCGGTGTATTAATGATGCCATCGATAACATGCTGAGGGAGGCCGGCCTGATTGTGAAGGAGTTGAAGCTTGGGCACATCCCAACCACCATTTGTAATGAACTCCGAGACCCGGGTGGTTGGTCTTCCCCTATCATCAAGACTAAGTTCCCTCAGAGGGCTATTGCCAAGCCAAATGTCATCCCAGAAGTAGATGTCCCCTTGTCCCACTAGCCATCTCATGTGCGGTTGCGCGAGGGGCCATGCTCTTGAGAGCCTTCTCCACGTAGGGCTACTCCTGCTCGGCAATCTCAAGGTGAGCGGTGTGGAGTTGGAGCAATATTTTGCCATCATGTATCTTGCCCAAAGGGAGTTTTGCTCCCGAAATCGCCACCAAAGTTTGATATTGAAGGCGCGGAGGACCTCCATAGTTTTTCGGATCCCAAGGCCTCCTTCATCAGTGGGCCGGCACATTTGTTCCCATCCAATCCAATGGGTCCGCTTCTTTTCATTCGTAGACCCCCAAAAGAATCGGGCCATTTGTTGATCAAGTTGCTTGAGGGTACCGGCCGTGGGCTCGACGGCTTGAAAGATGTGCAAGGGGATCGCTTCAAGAGTGCTCTTAATCAACGTAAGCCTTCCTCCAAAGGATAGGTGACGGTGTGCCCATCCTGAGATCCTTCTTGCAATCTTTTCCCGTAGAAAGAGGAACATGTCCGTGCGTTTGGCACCACGATAGATAGGGACTCCGAGATAGAGAAAAGGAAAGGCCCCTCTAGAGAAGCCTCCTTCCGCCTGGATCGAGTTTGCCCAATGTTCATGGGCCTCGGCAATATAGAAATTACTCTTGGCGAGGCTGACTTGTTGGCCGGAGACTCTTTCATATTTTTCGAGACAGGCTCTTAGCCGGCGCATAGGATTTGCCGCCGCTTGAGTGAAGATGATAATGTCGTCCGCATAGGCTAGATGGCTGATCTCCATGCATCTCCGGGAGGCTTTGAACGTCATGTCCTTTTGACCGAGGATGAGCTTATCTAATGCTCGGGACAGGTAGTCCGCAGCGATTACGAACAGAGCGGGGGAGATCGGGTCTCCTTGCCGAAGTCCTCGAGTTGATCTAAAGAAGCCCGAGGGTGCCCCGTTAACAAGGACCGAGAACCAGCAATACCCAATACACCTCTCCATAAGTGAAATCCATGAATCCGGGAAACCCATACGGCGTAAAACTTTGAAGAGGAATGGCCATTGGACCCTATCATAGGCTTTAGCCATGTCAATCTTTACTGCCACATTAGGTGCTGGGGAGCATCTAGCGAGCTCATGGAACATCTCTTGGGCCAGAAGTGCGTTGTCGTTAAGGAGCCGACCTTTGACAAATCCACTTTGGTTTGGGGAGATGACCTGTGGGAGGAAAGGAGAGAGTCGAGAGGTGAGTACCTTGGTAATGATCTTGTTTAAAACATTGCAGAGACTGATGGGTCGGTAGTCGGTCCATGACTCCGGCGATGCCTTCTTTGGGATAAGGACTATGCTTGTGGCCGTGATGCTCCTCGGCAGGAAGGCCCCTCTGAAGAACTGTCTGATTGCTTCCACTACCTCCGGCCCCACAATGGGCCAGCAGGCTTGATAGAAGGTGGCCGAGAAGCCGTCGGGTCCGGGTGCACTATCTCCGGAAATGCAAAAGGTGGCACTCCTGACCTCGTCCGCACTTGGAGCATCTGCGATGTCAGCGAACTGCTCGGCTGAGTGGACCTGCTGGATTAGGTCGAGGTCTGGATCTTCAAGTGTCGGATTGTTGGGGGCAAGGAGTTGTTGGAAGAACTCCACTGCGGACTTTTTAATCTCGGCTTCCTCGGTGAGCTCCTGCCCATTGACACGTATTGAATGGATGCGGAGACGAACCCTCTTTTGTTTCACCCAGCTTTGGTAGAACCGGGTATTTTTGTCTCCCTCGGCAAG
Source organism: Salvia splendens (assembly GCF_004379255.2). Taxonomy (NCBI): domain Eukaryota; kingdom Viridiplantae; phylum Streptophyta; class Magnoliopsida; order Lamiales; family Lamiaceae; genus Salvia; species Salvia splendens. The sequence goes on from NC_056038.1 coordinate 19,769,321, forward strand.
CCACGTCAAAGCTGCCTTCTGTCGCCAAAAATCTTCTTCCATTCTCAGCAAAAGGATGTACTCGGCAATGTGTTTGTTGATCGCTGTCCTGTGATCCGGAGTCGGCCTTGCTTCGAAACAAGATTGGGCCAGAGCAATTTCTTCCTCCTTTTCTTTTAGATTAGCATGGATGTTTCCAAAAACCTCTTTGTTCCACTTCTTAAGGGCCTTTTTAACTCTGGCCTGCTTGATTTGAATGTTTAGGATTCCACCCGCCCCCGTGGGCTCCTCCCATGCTTTTTGCACTACGGCCATAAATCCTTCATGTCGGATCCACATGTTCTGGAACCTGAAAGCCTTGGCTCCAGCGGATGTGTTCATCTTCGTGCACCTGACAAGAATTGGTCCATGGTCCGAGGCAATCCGGGGGAGGTTCGTAACCCGAGTAGCCTCGAAGGTCTTAGTCCAATCCTCGCTGACAAGCACTCTATCCAACCTTTCAAAAAGGCCATTCTTGGCCCAAGTGAATGCCGCTCCATCAAAACCAGGGTCGAGCAGCCTACAATCTTCCGTTGCCTCCGCAAAATCTACCATCTCGGCTTGCCGGTTGGTATCACTTCCGACTCTGTCTTGGTGAGATAGCATGGTGTTGAAATCGCCACCGATGATCCAAGGTGTTCCCTCAAGAGGCCCGGCAATCTCTCTCATCTTGTCCCATAAGTGATGTCTTTCAGCCCTTGTACATTTGGCGTACACGGCTGAGATGGCCACCGGCCTAGCAAGGCGGTGGGATTTGAGGTACCCGTGAAGAATTTGTTCCGAGTCAACCTCAATATCAAAAGTGGACCCCTCTTCCGCAAACATCCAAATCTTCTCGTTCGTGTTCGAACCAATGAAGGACAGCCCCAAGGCCTTAGAGAAACGGTCCGGGTCCGGTTGTGTGAGCGGTTCCATTATTGCAAGAAATAAAACATTATGACAACCAATTAGTCTTTTCAGAACGTTTTGAGTGGGCGCATTCGCGATCCCCCTCACGTTCCAAAACATGAGATTGTACGACATTATTAACAAGAAGGGTGCGTACCCAAAGAGGTTGAAGGCCCTCCTTGATAGTCAGTACGGTGTTGCTCATTGTTCGGAGCGACCTCCTCGGCGTCCTCGGCCGAACTGTTGCCTCCTAACTTCTCGGCCCCCACGTGCAATTCCATAAGGTCTTCGTCCGCATCCCCACAATTCTCAACATCAAACTCTCCGTTCTCCATGAGAGTATAATATTGGTTAGTGCTCATGTGGTTCTTTGCCGAGAAGAACCCACGCCCCCTTGTCAAAGCATGGCGCGCGCCTCCTCTCGGATTCCCTCGCCGAACTGGTGAGACCAAGCTCCTCGCATTGGGGGAGCCCCACTCCACGTCCATGTTCCCACGTGGTGTTGGTGGTTCGGTGGTGGGATGCAATGGATTCCCCCGGTTCGGTGGGGACTTCCCAATCTCGATCCCGGCAATGAGCCCCGCAAACTGAGTTCCGGAGCTCGGTCCGCTCCCCAAAGTAGAGTCACCCTTGGAGTTCGGTCCCTCCCAGGAAGTATCACCGGAGTCCTCCCCATTTGTTTTGTTATTGTTTGGTCGATCACCGGCCTTGCCTTGCTTCTTCCCCTGATGTTTCCATTCGTTGGAGCTGGAGGCATTCTTCCCCATATCTTGCTTCCCCTTCTCGGTCTGTCTCTCGGGTTGTGGCTGTTTTGGCGGGCCGTTGTGGTAGTTTCTCTTTGGCGGCCGTTCCTTCTTGCCCGTCGCATAGCACACCTCACTTGCATGGCCGACATGTTTGCATTCTCGGCAATATGATGGTATCTTATCCCATCGGACTCGCTGCACCGTTTCTCGCCCACCAAGATCGAGGATTATCTCTTCGGTAGGTGGTTTTGTGATGTCTATCTCGACGCAAATTCGGGCAAATGAAAGCCGAGTCTTGTTTGCCGTGGCTCGATCAATTTGTATTGGATTGCCGAGAAGCTTGCCGATGGCGAATAAGGCGGATTGGTCGAAAAGATGAATGGGGAGGCCAATTAGGTTGCACCAAATTGCCGCAATGGGGGACTCGCAGTAAGCATCAAAGTCCGGGGACCATTTGAAGACCCTCATCGGGTGTCGGTCAATGAGCCAAACGGGCGTACCCCTTGGGCCTCCAAGGATTCGGGCATAGTCCGCCAAGTCCTCGCATTGAATGAGAATGTGTTTAGCATTAATGTACTTCCAACTAAATCCACACCGAAGTTTAATATTATCGAGGGTCTTTTGGATTTGCAGTCCCGTAGGGATAGAGTGAGAGAACTTACCCACAATGGCGTGTCCCATGCTCTCAGCAAGCTTTTGAGTTTCCGCTCCGGAGAAGTAAATGGCCGGGATGCCGTCGGACACTGAAGCAAATCCAATGTTCTGGAGCTTATCCGGTTCAAAGGCTTGGGGGCCGGTAGGGTCAGTCGAGCCTTTGAGCATGTCCGCCATCGTTTTCGGCCGACCGGGGTGGCTTGCGGCGCCTTCACCCCGGCCTTGTAGAGTGTTACTCGCCAAGCCCGACGGGGTACCCTTAAGCAAGTCCGCCATCGATTTCGGCCACGGCGAGGGCCCCGGTGTAGCTTCTACCCCCCCAAGTTGATTAACTACATTCGGCCCTTGTGTTGCGGCATCCGTCGCGGACTTAGGTGTGTTTCCATTTCTCTTGGGATTGTTGAGTTCGGCTTCTCCATTCTCGGTGTGGATCTTCTCGGCACCTACGTTGCCGTTGTGTGCCCTTCTCGGCTTTTCCATTCTCGGCTTTTCGGCTTTTTCTTTCTCGGTGTGGATCTTCTCGGCTTTTTCCTTTTCGGTGAGGATCTGTTCGGCATCATCCATAGGCGTATCGTTGGGTGTTGGTGTGTCTCTTGTCACTGCAACCATCTCGGCACTAGGCGTGGTCTTGTTCGTCGTCTCGATAAAAGGCTTTTCTCGGTAGACGTTAGGGTTCGACTTCGGTCGCAGCTGGCCGAGCTCCGCACTGTAATGTTCCGAACTAGCCTCAAACGTAGCTCGGAGCTTGCTAGTTCGTCCTCGTTCGAGAGGGGGAAAGTCCTCAAGAGAGGGTTCATTCCCATCCCGAGGTGTGTGTGTGACACTTTGCATGCATCCCGAAGAGTTTAGGGGGAACTCCAGTGGTTTGTGACCGGCCGTAATGAGAGGTTGCGCAACCAATGTGTCTAGCATCTCCGCCGAGTCCAAGGCGGCTAAGTGGATGATTTCGGCCTTTGTTGGTTGCGTTGGGGCCTCCACGACAATCGTCTCACGTGAGCTCTTGGGACGGAAAGGAGTTAGCCCACTTTCGGAAGGAGGTTTTGGTCTCCAAGCCAATTCGGGAAAGTTGGGTTGCTGCAAAAAGGAGCTAGATTTTTGTTGTTTTGGGGGCTCAACGGATGCATTGGGGCCAGCATCACGTGGTGTTCCGAAGTGGCAAGGCGCCAAGGAACTTTCGGAAAGTGATTTTGTTGTTGTGCCCATTTCGGGCAAGTTGACTATCGCGTCCACCAAGGCCTTTTGACCCATGCTAGAGCCATCTCTCTCCGAGCAGCCATCATGTGGGGGGTTGTGCTCTCCTCCGTCACCGGTCCCCGCGTTTGCGCCGGCCGCAAGGTCATCGGCCGGAGCGTTGCCAACAGTTCTGGCGCCGGCAAGTTCTTCATTAATCTTAGCTTCATCTTCACCGTTGGGATTAGGGGAGGGCTCCATCGACGTCGGGAAGATGGGGCCTTTGCATTTTGGACTTCCGACCGGCGAGCTCCCTTCGGCCCCGAAATCAATCTTCTTCCTAAGTTGCTTGTCCTCCGGCATCGGTGAGGGTACGAACCTTTTCCGACCAGTGCCTTTGGTGGGGGGGGCTGGTGTACTTTTCCGTGCCTTCACCTTCATTTTCAAAGTTTTCCTCGCCACTTTCTTGCAGGGAAAAATTATGGAGGGAGACTCCTCCGACGTGAAAGTCATTGGCTGGTCCGAGAGAGGGTCCTCGGCCGACCGGAGGACCATTAGCTGGTCCGAGATGGTGCGCGGTTCTTCGGACTCCGGGGGGGGATCCGGCAGGAGCTCCGGCATGATCGAGAGAGTGAGTCGAGTCACCAGCCGCTCCGGAGCTTTGTTCGTGCCTTAGCCAAAGGAGTGGGTTGGTTGGTGAGAGTCCGAGGTCGGGAGGGTGGTGGGTGGCTGGTGGAGCGGGGGCGTGAGGGGGACCGTCGACAGTGGTGAGCCGAGTGAGAATGGGGTAGGCGGCGATGTGGGAACTCAAAACGTGGTGGGGGATTCTAGAGAGAAGGGAGAGCGTCTCTCTCTAACTTACAATTCCTTGGATGGTGATTTGAGAAGCGTTCATACAATATGAGTAACAAATATATGCTTAGCATTAATATACTTCCATGTAAATCCTCTATTAAATTTGATATTATCTAGGGCCTTTTGTATTTGGTATGAAGTGGGTATAGAGTGGGAGAACTTACCCACAATGGCGTGCCCAATACTCGAGGCCAGCTTTTGAACTTCCGCTCCAGAGAAGTAGATTGCCGGAATGCCATTGGAAGTGGTCGCAAAGCCTATATTTGGAATGTTATCCGGCTCGAACACTTTCGGCCCTTCGGTGTTCCGCGACATCCGAACCATATCCGCCATGCTCTTGGGAGCGCAGGTGTTCCGCGCGCCTTCTTCATTTCCTTCGGGTCGGGAGTTACTCAATGAGGCCTTGTGTCGCGCCGCCCACGCGTTGCCTAGTGGCTCTGATCCAGCCAAGGCTTGTGGTCCACGGTGCACGCACACGTCGGCCATCGTCGTGTCATCATTGGCCGACCTCCCGTCCGCATCCGAGGTCTTGTTCTCGGTTGGCTCAGCAGCCTTGTCGGGGGCCGAGGGCCCAGTCGTGGCTCGTAGTGGTGTGGCGTCCGGTTGTGGAGATTGGCTCGGGCGTAGCCGACCGCTCTCGAAGGCATCTCGGATTTTGCGAAACCGGCCTCGTTCAAGGGGGGGGAAATCCTCAAGTGATGGGCCATTTGCAACCAGGGGTGGTTCGGGGTTTGGTTCAGAGGACCATGGGAGGGCGAGGTCCGGTCCGGCCCTTTCAACAAGGTCCGCCTGCCACTTGTCTCCGAGGAGGGGCTGCACCATCATGGCGTCTAGCATCTCCGGCATGTCAAGGTTTGCTAGTTGCATGATGGAATCTTTCTTTGGCTGCACATGGGCTTCAACGGCTAGTAGTTCACGTGATGGCTCGGTTCGGCAAGCCACCAAACAACTTTCGGAAAGTAGGTTTGTTGTTGGCTCCATTTCGGGTAATTTGACTTTCACATCCACCAAGGACAATTGTACCTCCTTTGGACTATCTCTCATGCATTTTGGACCTAGTGGTTGGTTGGCCCTATCTTTACCAATGCACACCCCGTCGCCGGCCGTTTGCTGGTCGGAATCCGGCGCCGCCGCGGCCGCCGTGGCTGTTCCGTCATCGGTGGAATACCCATCCTCCAAGAGGCCTTCTTCATTAGTGTTGGAATTCATGGTGCCCTTAGGGGAGGAGTTCCCCACTTCATCCATGTGTTGGCTCGCCGGAAAGATGGGACCCTTGCATTTTGGAGACCCGATGGTGGGGCTATCTTCTTCACCGAAATCAATCTTCTTCCGGAGTTGCTTGTCTTCCGGCATAGGTGAGAGGACAAACCTTTTCCGACCATCACCTTTGGTGGAAGGGGCCGGGGTACTTTTCCTCTCTTTCACGTTTGTTTTCAAGGATTTCCTCGCCATTTTCTTGGAGGGAAGGCTTGTGGAGGAAGCCTCTTCCGACGTGAACGTCATTTGTTGGACCAAGGGAGGGTCCTCGGCCGCCCGGAGGACCATTTGCTGATCCGAGATGGTGCGGGGTTCCTCGGACCCCGGTGGAGGATCCGGCGGGTGTTCCGGCATGGCTGAAGGAGAGTCAAGACACCAGCCGCACCGGGGAGTTGAGCGGGGGTTGGTGAGGTGTGGCTCGAGACTGGTGGAGCGAGCCGGGGTTGTGGTTGTGGCCTTGGACGAACAAGGGTGGTGGTCGGAGATGGAAGGAAGGTCGGCGTGGGGGGGTGGTCGAAAGGTGGATTATCGTTCAAAAGGGGGAAATGCTTGAAATTCCAGCCTCTCCAAGCACTCTGAAACACTTTCCAGAACACGTCCAAGCCTTCTAAAATGTTGTTGCATGGCTTTCAACGTAGGATCAATTTGATTGTCATCAGTAGAATTCATCCTCACAGTTCACTCGTGTATCACACAAAAATAAACCTCACAAAACACTCGTGTATATCACTCGTTGGCTTTTACCTCCCCTCAAATAATCTCACCACTCAAGCCTTTTACCACTCTTTCTCTTTTGTAAAGATAACACAAGTAAAAACAAATCAAGAACCCCACGTATAAGGTTTGGCAGCGGACTCCCTTGATTGATAATCTGGTTTGATCCACTTCCAGAGCTTGGAAAACCTCGACCCGTTGGCTATATGATCAGCCAAGAACCTCGGTATGATTGAACGCCACAAGAACATGCTCAAACTATCTTGATAAGTTCCAAACAAGTGAAAAACTCTACAAAGATAATTCAACTCACAAGACAAAGTCTATTTTCGTATTTGATCAATGGTGTCTTCAAATGACATGCTTACAAGCCTATTTATATAGGCTTGAATGGACTCTTGAAAGTCTCACATCATTAGTACAACTTAAGACACTTAAAATGACTCATAATAAAAGAAAAGTAACTCCTAAACCTTTGGTGTAACATTTTCGTGACACTTAAAATGACTCATAATAAAATGACTCTTGTATATTCTCATTATTTTCGTGAATTGTATCAAAAATTACAATCTATGAAACAAGGTACTAAATCTGTTGATGAGAACTACAAAGAGATGGAGATTGCTATGATTAGGGAAAATGTTGAAGAAGATAGAGTAGCAACCATGGCTCGATTCTTATGTGGGCTGAATAGGGAGATTGCAAGCATTGTGGAGCTTCAACACTATGTGGAGTTGGAGGACATGGTTCATATGGCCATGAAGGTGGAGGGACAATTGAAGAAGAAGGGAACAATCCAAAAGAATTTTTCAACAAGTTCTCATTCTTCAAGGACAAAAGAGTGGATGAAACTTCATCCAAATCCAATTTTGGGGAAGCTTCTAAACACCAAAATGAAGCGTCGACATCCAAGTCCAAAGAATTTGAGAAGGGTAAAGGTATTTCTACTTCTACTTCTACATGAAATAGAGATATCAAATGTTTTATTTGTCAAGGTGTTGGACACATTGCATCTCAATGTCCAAACAAAAGGGTGACGATTTTGAAGCCAAATAGAGAGATAGAATCTGAGAGTGAACGTAAAGATGATGATGAGGAGGAGGAGGGTAAACAATTGGAGGAGATTGTACCAGAACATGGAGAACTTTTGGTGGTTCGAAGGGCTCTAAACATGCTAAACAGAAATGATGATCATCAAAGGGAGAACATCTTCCACACAAGGTGTTTGGTCCAAGGTAAACTTTGCATAATGATTATTGATGGTGGTAGTTGTTCAAATGTTGCAAGTTCTGAAATAGTGGAAAAGTTGAGATTAACAACGGAAAAACATCATAATCCGTACAAGCTACAATGGCTTAATGAATGTGGAGATATTCGAGTGACTAAGCGAGTTCTAATTTCGTTTTCAATTGGCAATTATAAAGATGATGTTCTTTGTGATGTTGTGCGTTTGCATGGTGTTCCTAGATCAATTGTGAGTGATCGAGATGCTAAATTTGTGAGTCATTTTTGGCGTGTGTTATGGAATAAGTTGGGAACTAAACTCTTGTTTTCTACTACTTGTCTTTTTTTTTTTTTTTTTTTTTTTTTTAATCAAACACCTTCACGGTGGAGGGTTCGTGGGTCCCTCATCCCTATATTTCAAAAGTGGTTGAATACAAAACGTGGCCACACCCGAAAGTGGTGTGCCTACACGAAAATTAGGAGTAGTATGCGGTCCGGTTCCACAAGCCCGGACCACATCATACTCCCTTTCAAAAGGTAAAATACAATTCAACAAAAAGAAAGACTATATCCCTTTCCACCAAAACTCGAGCCTATTCTTCCTCTTCATTATGGACCCGAATGTTCGGGATACCCATTGCATCCATCCTAATCATCGCTGTGAGGTGCCTTGGTGCCGTGAGGGCATTCATACGCCAGTAGTCATTTCTTTCTAATCCCATTTTGGCGAGGAGATCTCCTGCTCTATTCCCTTCCCGGTGGATGAAGGTGATACGGGTGTCTTGTTGGCGCTTGAGGATTGCTAGTCGTGCCATCACCCGACTAATATGGGCCGGTCCCCAGTGCGTGCCATTTAGGAGCTTAACCGCTTGTTGTGCATCCGACTCAACCCAAATAGGCCTTCTGAATTCTGCGGCGAGCGTCAACCCGAATTGGATGGCCAGAAGCTCCGCTTCGAGGGCTGAGTGAGCCTCGAGTGGGGAGGTAAAGGCTGCAAGCATGTTGCCCTCGTGGTCACGAACAAGACCTCCCCCCCCGGCTTTATCCGTTGCCTCCATGTATGCTCCGTCAGTGTTGAGTTTGATCCACGGTTCATCCGGCGGGTTCCATTTGACCACCATCGCGAGGGGCCTGGTCCTTCGTGGCTCGGCCTGACTCGGGACGTTGATCTTGAGGCGGACTCCTTTCCAATGCTTCGGTTTGTAGGATCCATTGGCCATGCTATTTCTAAGGAACATTTGCACTTGCCATACCACATTGAAAGGCTTAAATTGCACCGATTGATGACGACTCCTGTTTCGCTCAGCCCAAATGAACCAAAGAATAAGGTACGGCATCGCCCGGCTGAGGTGTTTCTTACCAGGTTGTTGGACTCTCCGTGCCCAAACTTCGAGCCTCTCCGGGATGGTGTCATTGATCCGGAGAGGTGGTGAAGATCCCTCGAACCAGGAGTCAAACTCCCTCCACACACCTCGGGCGCCAGCCCCTTGGATGAAGAGATGCTGCAGTGATTCGATGCCCGGTCTATGAGGGCAGCATTGGCACTTAGATGTCATTTCCATTCTTCTCCACTGTAGCTTCGTATCCACCGGTATTCGGTTGGATAGGAGTCTCCAAATGAAGATAGCAATAGAAGACGTGAGGCCTGCTTTCCATAAGTCATCAAGGCCTTGGATGATAGGTCTTTGAGTTCGGATGGTCTCCCAAGTTGATGCTAGTGAGAACTCCCCATTGTGTGAAAGCCTCCATCTCGGCACATCCGGCCCCTCCGGGATGATTGGCGTGTCAAGGATCTTCCGGACGATGTGTTGTGTAAGGCCGGCTTGCGCTTGTAGAATCCGCAACTTGGCTTCATTCCAAGATCCATTGATAATGTAATCAGCAACATGGACAAGAGGGCCTCCCCTATCATCAAGACAAAGTTCCCTCAAAGGAACCTCTCCTAGCCATAGGTCATCCCAAAATGATATCTTACCTTCTCGCACCACCCAGCGAATGTACGGTTGCGCCTGTGCCCGAGCCTTCAAAAGCCTCTTCCAAGTAGGGCTACACCTCCCCGAGGCTCTAGCTGTGAGTGGGGACGCCTTAAAGGCACGTAAGACCTCCTTGATCTTCCGAATGCCCAAGCCCCCTTCGGCCGTGGGTAGGCAAACCTGATCCCATCCTATCCAGTGCGTCCTTTTCTTCTCATTACTCGACCCCCAAAAGAAGCGAGCCACTTGTTGATCTAATTGCTTGAGGGCTCCGCCGGTTGGCTCGATCGCTTGAAAAATATGTAAGGGAATCGCCTCAAGTGTGCTTTTTATCAAGGTTAGTCTCCCCCCAAAGGAAAGGTGTCGGTGAGCCCATCCAGATATCCTAGCCGAGATTTTCTCTCGAAGAAACATGAACATATCCGTGCGCTTCACCCCCCGGTAAATAGGGACACCAAGGTAAAGGAAGGGGAACGTACCTCGTGAGAAACCTCCTTCACTTTGAATTATGTTTGACCTGCCTTCATGCGCCTCGGAGATGTAGAAATTGCTCTTGCCGAGGTTGATTTGTTGTCCGGACACCTCGGCATAATGCTCAAGACATGCACGTAGCCTCCGGAGGGGGTTTACGGCCGCTTGCGTGAAGATGATGATGTCGTCCGCATAGGCGAGGTGGCTGATCTCCATGCTGCCTCGGGTTGCTTTGTATGTCATCTCTTTGTCTCCGAGGATAAGTTTATCGAGTGATCTCGAGAGATAGTCCGCAGCAAGGACGAAGAGGGCGGGGGAAATGGGGTCCCCTTGTCTAAGGCCACGAGTGGATTTGAAAAAGCCCGTCGGGGCCCCGTTGATAAGGATCGAGGGCCAGCATGTCCCGATGCACCTTTCTATGAGCGCCACCCAAGGTTCGGGGAAGCCCATTTGCTTGAGGACTTTTAGGAGGAACGGCCATTGAACCCTATCATAGGCCTTAGCCATGTCAATCTTGATAGCAACATTAGGGGCTGGTGTACTTCTATGGAGCTCATGGAACATCTCCTGTGCAAGGAGTACATTGTCATTGAGGAGCCTCCCTTTGACAAACCCGCTTTGATTCGGTGCGACAACACTTGGAAGGAATGGGGCAAGGCGCCTCGTGAGGACTTTAGTAATCACCTTGTTGATCACGTTACACAAGCTAATGGGCCTATAGTCTCCCCAAGTCTCGGGTAAAGGCTTCTTGGGGATGAGTACGATACTCGTGGCCGTGAAGCTGCGGGGGAGGAAAGCCCCACCAAAAAATTGCCTAACCGCTTCCACCACGTCTGGCCCCACAATGCCCCAACAAGCTTGGAAGAACAATGCCGAGAAGCCATCCGGGCCGGGCGCGCTATTGGCCGAGATATCGAAGACAGCTCGTTTCACCTCATCCGCATCCGGGGGTTTGGGGAGGCCCGCCAACTGCTCCGAGGGAGGGAGTGGATGTAAGAGGCTGAGGTCCGGATCCACAAGCTCCGGGTAGCTTGGGGCTAGGAGGTTTTGAAAGAACTCAACCGCCGATTCTTTGATGGCCGTGTCATCCGTAAGTTCTCGCCCATTAGCGTTAATCTTGTGGATACGTAGCCGAATCCTCTTCTGCTTCACCCAACTTTGGTAAAATCTAGTGTTTTTATCCCCTTCTTCCAACCAACGGAGGGCCGCCTTCTGACGCCAAAAATCTTCCTCCATCTTAAGGAGAAGGATGTACTCAGCAATTTGTTTGTTGACCCCTGTTCTATTCCGGGCCGAGGGGTCACCTTCAAACTCCGATTGAGCCAGCGCAATGTTCTCTTCACAAGTTTTGAGGCTGGCGTGTATATTCCCAAAAACCTCCTTGTTCCATCTTTTAAGCGTTTGTTTGATCCTAGCCAGCTTGATCTTCAAATTGAGGAGGCCCACAGCCTCCGTGGGAACCATCCAATCTTCTTGCACCAACTCACCAAAACCCTCATGCCGGACCCACATGTTTTGGAACCGGAAGGCTCTACCACCCCCGTGGGCATTAGGTAGCCTGCATCTGACGAGGAGAGGCCCGTGGTCCGAAGCAATACGGGGTAGGTTAGTGACTCTTATTGCATCAAACAATTGGGGCGTCATCTCACTAATCAACACCCTATCCAGCCTTTCCATGAGGCCGTTCTTTGCCCAGGTGAATTCAGCCCCATCATAGCCTGGGTCCATTAGTCTGCAATCCTCAATGGCCTCTGCGAAATCCACCATTTCAGCCTGACGATTTGTGTCGCTTCCCGTCCTATCTCGAGTGGAGAGGATTGTGTTGAAGTCCCCTCCAATGAACCACGGTATTCCCTCCGAAACTTGGGCAATATCTCTCATCTTTTCCCAAAGGGCATGCCGCTCTCCTCTCGTGCATTTAGCATACACGGCCGAGATCATAATAGGGGTTGAGATCCGGGGACAAGTGAGCCTCCCATGTAGCAGCTGGTCCGTGTCATCCATCACAACAAAATCCATCCCTTCCTCCACAAAAATCCAAATTTTCCCATTGGTGTTCGTCCCCTTGTAGGACAGCCCCAACACTTTCGAGAATTTGTCCGGATTAGGGGAGGTAAGCGGCTCCATTATTGCAAGAAAACAAATATTACGAGATTTAATTAGTCTTTTTAGGACGTTTTGGGTTGACGCGTTCGCGATTCCCCTAACGTTCCAAAATAGAAAATTTAACGACATGATTAACAAGAGGAGTTCGTACCCGGCGGGATTGACCCCCCTCCTTGGAATTCAATGATTTGAAGGTCCTTCTCCCCATGAGATGCCGCGGCCTCCAAAAAGGCGGGATTGGCGCCCTCATCGATTTCATTATGGGAGATGGTATCATCCCAATTTTCCTCGTCTTCCATATCATTTTCCACGAAGTTCTCTTGAGCCATGAGGGTGAAATATCGGTTAGTACTCAAGTGACTTGATGGCCCTTGTGCCTCGGTTTTCTCTACGTCGAAGGGTTTAAAGAAGCCTTTCGGTTGCACATGGGCCCCCGAAGTCGGGTTCACTTCTCGCTGCGCCATGTCCGCTCCTCTTGGCGTACCCCCGCGCCCATTTCCAAAAGAGGGGAATTTAGCGAGCACCCCTTTAGGTGAAGAGGTGGTATGCTCACCATGGATGATGATCATGTCCTTACTCCCGGCACCTTGCATATCACCCAAAAAGTCCGGCCCCGACCACTCCGCCCCCGAGTACATATTGGCTCTCGGGTTCATCCGGATGTTGCCTTCCTTTCCCTTGTGTTTCCCTTGTTGTTTCCATTCCATGTTATTATCGGTGTGCCTCGGATCAGTATTGTTCTTCTTAGCTCCTATTCCTCCGTGTTGTGGTTGTTTTGGTGTTGCTAAGTTGTAATTTCGTTTTGGAGGTCGATCCGCCTTCCCGGAAGCGTAACAAACTTCACTCTTGTGACCGACATGTTTGCATTCTCCACAGTAGGACGGGATCTTATCCCACTTTACTTGTTGCACCAAAGGACGCCCACAAATGTCAAGGATGATCTCGTCGGGTGGCGGCTTTGTAATGTCGATATCAATGCATAGCCGCGCAAAGGAGAGTCTTGATTTGTTGGCCGTCGCTCTATCTACTTGGATCGGGTTACCAAGGAGTTTCCCAATGGCATAGAGGGCCGATTGATCAAATAGGTGGATCGGGAGTCCAATTAGGTTGCACCATATAGCCGCAATTGGAGATTCACAATAGGCGTCAAATTCCGGAGACCATTTGAAAACTCTCATCGGATGCCGATCAATGAACCACACCGGTGTCCCTTTGGGTCCACTTAGGAGCCGAGCATAGTCCGTCATGTCCTCAAATTGAACAAGAATATGTTTGGCGTTAATATATTTCCAAGTATAGCCACGGCAAAACTTAATGTTGTCTAGAGCCTTTTGGATTTGATAGGAAGCCGGGATTGAGTGCGAGAACTTACCTACAATAGCATGGCCGAGGGACGAGGCCAACCTTTGGATTTCTGACCCGGAGAAGTAAATGGATGGCACTCCGTTTGCCGTGGAAGCAAAGCCGATATTTTGGATGTTCTCCGGGACAAAGACTTGCGGGCCTTCAACCGCCGATTGCCCCCGCACCATGTCGGCCATGGATTTTGGCTTGGTGGAGTTCCCCACGCCCGGCTCGGTATTGCCTCCTAAAGGGTTGTGTGTCGGCTTATCTTTTGATTTAGCTACACCGTTTGGGTCGGTTCGCGGATCATCACACGAGTCCCTCTCGACCCTGGGTGCGTAAGGAGGCCGCGGCATTTCTATGTCCATCTCGGTCGGCGTCGGGTCCATCGCATGCGTGTCCGAGGCCGAAGGTGCGGACGTGTCTCGAGGGGGGTTGCGGATTGCATTGGTCCTCGGCCATCCCGTACTCACTAACGCCGAGCCTTTTCCAGGTCCTTCCCTTTTCGAGAGGTGGGAAATCTTCAAGGGAAGGGCCATGCTCAATGAGAGGCGCGCATTGTTCAAAATCTTTGTCTCTCCGGTCTGGGAGAAGGGTGACCTTCGCCGTGTAGTCCGTGGCCGGTGAGGGTTCGGCGAGGAGGGGCTGCGCCGCCGCCGCATCAAGCATCTCCGCCGTGGCCAGGTGAATGATTTGGAGGATATCACTCTTTTTTGGATTCATTTGCTGCATTGGTAGGGGTGAGCATGGCTCCACATGTGACTTCCGGTTTTGGTAAGGGGCAAAAGCACTTTCCGAAAGGTGATTTGTTCCCATGCCCAATTCGGGCAAGTTGACTATCTCACTCCCCAATGTACTTTTTGGCACACATGCTACGGTCAAATCCTCTTGGGATACGTTTAGCGGTCCGACATCATCCCCTCCAACGGTCATCTCGCTCATGACGGGTCCATGGTCGAAGGGTGGCACCACCTCCGCCGCCGGTGCATCTCCGTGAACCACCACTTCCATTTGGACCCCCTCCTCGGATGTGGGGGCTTTAGGAAGGGCTTCTAGACCAAGTGCTTCCTTGCTATCAATGGAGCAAGCCGGAAAAAGATTTACCTTGGATTTAAGGCTATCAAGGTCGGGGCTCGGGACGGATGACTCGGGCTCGGAGGTCTCCTCTTCTCCAAAGTCGAGCTTCTTCCTAAGTTGTTTGTCCTCCGGGAGTGGAGAAGGTACGAACCTTTTCCGGCCATGACCTTTTGTGAGAGGTGCCGGCGTGCTCTTCCTAGCCATCATCCTATTCTTCTTGCTTTGCATTTTCAAATCTTTGGCCGAGACCTTTGGTGTTGGGTCATCGCATGAGTGGAAAATCATAAATTGGTCCGGGATGGACCTAGCCTCCTCGGGGTCTGGTGGGGCCGGGGTTGGGTTCGTGGGGGGGTCCGGCATGGCCAGCCGAGAGTGTGACCGCAGCGCCGAACCAAGGTGGGGAGACGGTGGAGTTGAGGGGGGATGGTGACACGACCGGCGTGGAAAAGGTCTCGGCGGGTTATGGGGGGGTGAGGTGTGGTGGTCGGCGTGAGGGAGTCGCGGCGGGTCGTGGGTGTGAGTGGGTGGATGGCGAAAAGGATCAAGGTGGGGGAATTGCTAGAGAGAAGGGGGAGCGTCTCTCTCTAGAACTGAAGTCGGGGGGTTCATCCGGATGTTTTCAAAAAGCACTTGACAATATTTTGTTTTCTACTACTTGTCATCCACAAACTGATGGACAAACTGAAGTAGTTAATAGGACTTTGTCTCAATTACGACGAGCTTTAGTTAAAAAGAACTTGAAAAGTTGGGAGGAATGCTTACCTTTTGCTGAATTTGCTTATAGTCGAAGTGTTCATTCTGCTACTAATTTTTCTCCATTTGAAGTTGTGTACGGTTTTAATCCATTGAGTCCACTAGATTTGATTCCAATACCTATTGAAGAACGTGCAAGTCTTGATGAAAAAAACTAAGGCTGAAATGGTGAAAAGATTGCATGAAAGGATTCAAGGACGAATCCTCTTGAAGAAAAAGGGAATGATGGAAACACACCCAAGCTGATCTACAAGGACAAGAAGATGGATCCATTGATCATTCAAAGTGGGCCAATCACAAGAGCTAGAGCTAAGAAGATAAAAGAGTCCATGTTGCTTTTAGTTGCTGAAATAAAAACCCAATTCCAAGACCATTCTACATTGGGCCAAGTGGTGAATATTATTCAAGTTAGTGGGAAGCCCAAGGCATGGCTCTAATCCTTCTTGGAACATTTTGTGGGGACATTTGTTGGAAATTATCTTGTTCCACTCCCATTTTGGCGAGCATATCAGCCGCTTTGTTGCCCTCCCTATGAATGAAGGTGGCCTGGAAAATATGTCCACGTTTGAAGCCATGCAAAAGGGCCATGACGCGGCGAACTTGTGTCGGGCCCCAAGTCGTGCCATTGAGCAACTTAATAGCTTGTTCCGCATCTGATTCAATCCATATGGGTAGGTTGAACGCCTTCGCTACCTCCAACCCATAGTGTATGGCCATGAGCTCGGCCTCAAGAGCCGATTGAACGACGAGGGGGGTTGCAAATGCTGCAAGTAATTTCCCATTGTGGTCCCAAACAAGACCCCTTCCGCCACCCTTGTTTGTTGCCTCAAAGAACGCCCCATCCGTGTTAAGCTTGATCCATGTGCGTACCGGGGGGTGCCACTTAACCGGCATAACTAACGGTCTCGGCCCCCTTGTCTCGGGTTGATTCGGAGGGCTCATTCCGAGTTTCACTCCCTTCCAATGCTTCGGCTTGATGTGACCATTGGTCATGTTGTTGTGGATGAACATGTGAACCTGCCAAACAACGTTGTACGGTTTGAACTGAATTTGCTCATGTCGACTCCTATTCCTCTCCGCCCAAAGGAACCATAGAATGAGGTATGGAATGACTCGACTAAGGTGTCTCCTATCATGCTGTTGGGTCCTAGCGGACCACACTTGCAACCTGTCCGGGATGGTGTCGTTCACCCTAAGAGATGGGGCCGAGCCTTCGAACCAACCGTCAAACTCCCTCCAGACACATGCTGCTCCCCACCCTCAGATGAAGAGATGTTGAAGGGAGTCGGTGTTAGGCCTCCGTGGGCAGCATTGGCACTTCGACGCAAGCTCAATCTTCCTCCATTGGAGCTTGGAGTCAACCGGTATCCTGTTTGACAATAATCGCCAATTGAAGATTGCAATAGATTTTGTAAGGCCAGCCCTCCAAATGTCGTCGAGACCTTGGATTCTCGGCCTTTGCATACGAATAGTCTCCCAGGTCGTAGTGAGCGAGAACTCCCCGAGCCGAGAAAACTTCCATCGAGGGACGTCCGGTTCTCCCGCGACGATTGGGGTATGGAGGATTTGTGTGATAACCTCTTGTGGCATTCCAGCCTGGTTGTGAAGTTGACGTAACTTAGCCTCATCCCAAGTTCCACCCCCAATGTAGTCCGAGACCTTGGCCGATGAGGCGCCCCTATCGTCAAGGCAGATCTCGCGAAGGGGAGATTCACCAAGCCAAATGTCATCCCAAAATTAGGCATCGCCCTGACCGATCACCCATCTAATGTGCGGATTTGCTTGATTTCTCACTCTCATTAGCCGCTTCCATGTCGGGCTACTTGATTTCTCACTTTCATTAGCCGCTTCACATGCTCTCGGCTACCTTGCGACACCTTTGTCTCGGCCGTGTACGCAAAGTGTACTAGAGGGGAGCGGAACACCCTTTGGGATAAAATGAGAGATATCACACTAGCCACTGAAGGGCTTCCTTGGATTATTGGCGGGGACTTCAACACCATTCTATCCTTGCAAGATAGGGTTGGGAGCGATACTAACCGACAGGTGAGATGATTGATTTTGCTGAGGCCATTGAGGATTGTAGAATGGTGGACCCAGGCTTTGATGGATTGGAGTATGCATGGGCAAAGAACAACCTCTTCGAAAGGCTTGATAGGGTGATGGTGAGCGAGCCTTGGACTCGACTCTTTGAAGCAACAAGGGTATCCAACCTCCCTCGGATTGCTTCGGATCATGGACCGGTCCTTGTCCGATGTAAATTGATGACAAACATTAAGGGGGGTAGAGCCTTTCGGTTCCAAAATATGTGGACCCGACACGAGGGCTTTATCAACCTGGTCCATGAAGACTGGGAAATTCCCACGGAGGCAGAGGGACTACTCAACCTGAAGATCAAACTCGCTAGGACCAAGAAGACCCTCAAGAGGTGGAATAAAGAGGTTTTTGGGAACATTCATGCCAACCTCCGGGAGAGTGAAGGAAGAATTGCCGTGGCCCAGGCGGAATTTGAGGCAAACCCCGCCCCCTGGAATCGAGCGGATCTTAACAAAGAAGTCGCGAATTACATCCTCTTACTTAAAATGGAATAGGACTTTTGGAGACAAAAAGCAGCCCTTAGGTGGCTCGAGGATGGGGACAAGAATACCAAATTCTACCAAAGCTGGGTGAAGCAAAAGAGGATTCGACTGCGAATCCACAAGATTGAGGACAACGGGGAGGAAATTACGGATGAGAAAGAAGTCCGAGACTCAGCCGTTAACTTCTTCCAACATCTCTTGGTGCCGGATCATCCGGAGCTCATGGAACCGGACCTTGACATAATTAGACAATTGCCACAGTCGGAGCAACTCAAGGGGTTGTCCACCCCCCGGATAAGGATGAAGTTAAGCGAGCTGTCTTTGATATTGCGGGTAATAGTACTCCTGGCCCGGATGGCTACACGGCCACGTTCTACCAATCATGTTGGGGCATAGTAGGGGCAGATGTGGTGGATGCGATTAGACAATTTTTTGAGGGGGCCTTCCTTCCCCGAAGCATCACGGCCACTACTATTGTGCTCATTCCTAAGAAGCCGGCACCGAATACGTGGGGAGACTACCGGCCAATTAGCCTATGTAATGTCATTAACAAGGTAATCACGAAGATCCTATCAAAGAGACTAGCACCATTCCTCCCAGAGGTTATATCACCAAACCAAAGTGGCTTCGTGAAGGGGAGGTTGCTTAATGATAATGCCCTCCTCGCCCAGGAGTTGTTCCACGAGCTCCCGAGATGCAACTCAACCCCGAACGTTGCAATAAAAATTGATATGGCTAAGGCCTACGATCGGGTTCAATGGGCCTTCCTTATCAAGGTCCTCTGACGAATGGGATTCCCGGAGTCATGGACGTGTCTTATTGAGAGATGCATTGGAACATGCTGGTTTTCGGTCCTCATTAATGGAGCCCCGGCGGGCTTTTTCAAATCAACAAGAGGGCTACGGCAAGGGGACCCCATCTCCCCGGCGCTCTTTGTGCTTGCCGCCGACTACCTTTCGCGTGCTCTCGATAAGCTGATCCTGGGGAAGAAAGAGATGACGTTCAAAGCCACCCGGGGATGCATGGAAATCAGCCATCTTGCCTATGCGGACGACATAATCATTTTCACTCAAGCAGCCCCAACCTCCCTCCGAAGACTGAAAGGATGCTTGGACCATTATGCAGAGGTGTCGGGCCAACAAATCAATTTGTCCAAGAGTAATTTTTACATTGCCGATGTCCATGAAGAATGGGCAAGCTCAATTCAAAACGAGGGTGGCTTTTCCCAAGGTACACTCCCCTTTCTATACCTTGGTGTTCCTATATACCGTGGGGCGAAGCGAACTGATATGTTCATGTTCTTGCGAGAGAAAATTGCGGCTAGAATATCGGAATGGGCACACCGACACCTCTCCTTTGGGGGAAGACTCACGCTCATCAAGAGCACATTGGAGGCGGTCCCAATTCACATATTCCAAGCTATCGAGCCCACTTGTGGTGCCCTCAAGCAACTAGATCAACAGTTGGCGCAGTTCTTTTGGGGATCGACTAGTGAGAAGAATAGAACCCACTGGATCAGATGGGATCAAGCGTGCCTCCCCACGGCCGAAGGAGGCCTTGGCATTCGTAAGTTTAAGGAGGTGCTTCGAGCATTTAGTCTCAAATTGTGATGGAGGTTCCGGGAACAGAATTCTTTATGGGCAACTACATGATGGCCAAATATTGCCGCAAACGCTCCCCCCTCACAATTAGAGCGTCGGGTGGAAATAGCTCGACTTGGAAGAGGATCCTGAAGGTCCGAGCACAAGCACACCCGCACCACTGATGGGTTGTAGGACGAGGGAACATCTTTTTCTGGGATGACCGATGGATTGGTGATACACCCCTTAGGGATCTTAGCTTGGACGACAGAGGCAATCCCCGAGTTCTCGTGTCGGACTTCATTGTGGAGGGAGCATGGAATGTGCCTAAGCTCCAACTCCTTCATGAACAGGCGGGCCTTCCCCAATGGACCATTTTGATGATTCTGGACACACCTATTCTCAGGGGCGAACCGGATGTCCCTCGTTGGAAGCTATCCCATACAGGAGTATGTTTGGGCGACTCGGTGTATGTTTGTTTGTAACCAATGGTTTTGGTAATGCACAGGTGTGGGTCCGCCTCAACCCTCCGCCCTTTAGGGTGTGTTTGATTAAAAAAAAAAAAAAGCTATCCCATACGGGAGAGTTTACAATGGCATCTACATGGGAAGCTACCCGAGCACACGGCCCTATTATTCCGGGCCTTGAGGATATTTGGAAGACGGGGCTTACAAGATCTATGGCTATCTTCGCCTGGAGATTGCTATCAAACCGAATTCCGGTAGATACGAAGCTTCAATGGAGGAGGATGGAAATGGCTTCTAAATGCCAATGTTACCCACACAAGCCGGCAATTGAATCACTCCAGCACCTTTTTATTCAAGGGGCCGTGGCTAGAAGCGTTTGGAGAGAATTCAACACATGGTTTGAAGGCGCCTCCCCAAGGATCCGGATCAATGACACCATTCCGGAAAGACTTGAGGTCTGGTCTAATAGGCTCGGGCGCCCAGGTAAGAAACACCTTTGTCGTGCTATCCCTTTTCTTATTCTTTGGTTTCTCTGGGCGGAGCGGAATAGAAGTCGTCATCAATCGGTGGTGTTTAAGGCTTATAACGTAGTTTGGCAAGTCCACATGTTCGTCCGGAATAGCATGGTCACCGGGAATTTTCGAATGAAGCATTGGAAGGGAGTTAGGCTCAACTTTGGCGTCCCCGCTGGCCCTGTGCCCCGGCACCCGAGAACCCCTGCGATGGTAATCAAATGGATCCCCCCAGATTGGCCCTGGATCAAACTCAATTCTGATGGTGCCTACATTGAATCAACCGGAAAAGCTGGAGGAGACGGCATCATCCGAGACCAGATGGGACACATCCTCGCGGCCTTTGCATGCCCGGTTGTCGCGCACTCGGCCCTCGAGGCGGAACTACTTGCCATACAACACGGTCTAGTTCTTGCTCGTGAATTTGGCCGACCCATTTGGATTGAGTCGGATTCTGAACAAGCGGTTCATCTTCTGAATGGTTGGAGATGGGGGCCGGCCAATTTAAGTCGTGTCATGGCTCGCCTTGCTATTCATAAACGACAACAAATGATGCGGTTTTCTTTCATTCCTCGGGAGGGGAACAAAGCCGCGGATCTCCTTGCCAAGATGGGAGTGGAGGAATCGGAATATAGACGTATGAATGCTCTTACGGCCCCAAGGCTCCTCCAAGCTATGGCGCACCTTGACTCGATGGGAGTTCCTAATATTCGGCACCGGGATGGGGATGAAGACTAGAGGATGGAAATGTGTAACAGAGCTAGATTATGACTTGTATTTTTTTGTCTTTTGTAATACGGAAGGGAGTATGATGAGGTCCGAACAACTTTGGATCGGACCACCTACTACTCCTATGCCTTGGTCTAGGTACACCACTATTGGGTGGGGCCTCGCTTGTAATTCGGTTATTCTGAAATATAGGGATGAGGGACCCACGAACCCTCCACCGTAGAGGTGTTTGAATAAAAAAAAAACGGTAGAAGAGGGCGTACAAATGAAGTTGATGGTGATTTGAGAAGTATCAAACTGAAGAACGTGCAAGTCTTATGATGAGGTAAATTCTAGAGAGAGATGCTCTTCCTTCTCTCTAGCAATTCTAGCTTTTGAACGGTAGTCCACCTCCCGACCACCCCACGCCGACCCCCTTTCACCTCCGACCATCACCCTCGCTCGTTTGCGGCCTCAACCACAACTCCGGCTTTGTCCGCTTAGCCACGAATCACGCCCCAACAACCGTGCTCCTCACTCGCCGCTACCCTTTGTCTACCTCCCCCGAACCTTGCCCTAGCTTGGAGTAGAAGCTCCCGGCTCGGCCATGGCGGACCCCCCGCCGAACATTGCGACAAGCCCCGAGGAAGTGAAGACCATCCCGGACCAGCTCATGGTTTTTCGATCCAATGACAAAACTTCTCCTAAACCGACGGCCAAGGGCGAAATGAAGGCCACCAACTCCCGGTTCAAGGTCCGAAAGTGCACTCCGGCCCCTTCTATCAAGGGCGACGGACGGAAGCGTTTTATCCCCTCACCCTTTCCGGAGGACAAGCAACTCCGTAAGAAGCTTGTGTTCGATAAAGAAGATAGTCCCACCATCGGGTCTCCAAAATGCAAGAGTTCCATCTTTCCGGCGACCAACACATGGATGAAGTGGGGAACTCCTCACCTAAGGGCACCACGAATTCCAACACTAATGAGGAAGTCATATTGGAGGATGGATTTTCCACCGAAGACGGTACAGCCACGGCGGCCGCGGTGGCGCCGGACTCTGACCAGCACACGGCCGGCGACGGGGTGCTCATCGGTGAAGATAGGGCCACACTTACACTAGGTCCAAGAGTCATGAGAGATAGTCCAAAGGAGGTACAATTGTCCTTGGGGGATGGGAAAGTCAAATTACCCGAAATGGAGCCAACAACAAACTTACTTTCCGAAAGTTGTTTGGTGGCTTGCCGAGCCGAGTCATCACGTGAACTACTAGCCGTTGAAGCCCATGTGCAGCCAAAGAAAGATTCCATCATGCAACTAGCAAACCTTGACATGCCGGAGATGCTAGACGCCATGGTGGCGCAGCCCCTCCTCGGAGACAAGTGGCCGGCGGACCATGCTGAAAATGCCGGACCGAACCTCGCCCTCCCATGGTCCACCGGACCAACCCCCAAACCACCCCCGGTGACAAATGGCCCATCGCTTGAGGATTTCCTCCCCTTGAACGAGGCCGGACCCGCAAAAATCCGAGACGCCTTCGAGAGCGGTCGGCTACGTCCGTGCCAACCCCTACAGCCGGACGCCGCACCACTTCGAGCCACGATTGGGCCCTTGGCCCCCGACAAGGCTGCCGAGCCGACCGAGTACAAGGCCGCGGATGCGGACGGGAGGCCGGCCAATGATGACACGACGATGGCCGACGTGTGCGAGCACCGTGGATCGCAAGCCTTGGCTGGATCAGTGCCACTAGGCAATGCGTGGGCGACGCGGCACAAGGCCACATTGAGTAACTCCCGACCCGTAGGAAATGAAGATGGCGCGCGGAACACAAGCGCACCCAAGAGCATGGCGGATATGGTTCGGACGTCGCGGAACACCGAAGGGCCGAAAGTGTTTGAGCCGGATAACATTCCAAATATTGGCTTTGCGACCACTTCCAATGGCATTCTGGCAAATCTACTTCTCCGGAGCGGAAGTCCAAAAGCTGGCCTCGAGCATTGGGCACGCCATTGTGGGTAAGTTCTCCCACTCTATACCCACTTCATCCCAAATACAAAAGGCCTTAGATAATATCAAATTTAATAGAGGATTTACATGGAAGTATATTAATGCTAAGCATATATTTGTTCAATTCGAGGATATGGCGGATTATGCCCGTTTGCTCAGTGGACCGAAAGGGACGCCGGTGTGGTTTATTGATCGGCACCCCATGAGGGTTTTCAAGTGGTCCCCGGATTTTGATGCGTATTGTGAGTCCCCGATCGCGGCAGTTTGGTGTAACATCATTGGCCTTCCAATTCACCTTTTTGATCACGCCGCCCTCTTTGCAATCGGTAAATTGCTTGGAAACCCGATACAAGTGGATCGCGCTACGGCCAGCAAGTCGAGACTTTCGTTTGCTCGCATTTTCATTGAAATTGACATCACGAAGCCACCCCCCGAGGAGTTCATTCTAGATATTTGTGGACGTGAGACGGTGCTAAAAGTAAATTGGGACAAGATCCCGGCATATTGCATGGAATGTAGGCATGTTGGACATAAACGTGAGGTGTGTTATGCGGCGGGTAATGTTGAGCGTCCCCCGAAGAGGAACTACAATAATGTAACACCGAGACAGCCACACCATGAGAGTCAAGGGGGAAGGGACAAAACGGAACAACCAAAGGAACTGGCTAGCACTAGCGAGTGGAAACATCAAAAGAAAAACAAAGGGCTGAAGAGGCAGCCAAAGGCCGGAACCTCGGCTATTGGTTCCGAGCCGAGGGTGTGGTCGGGCCCGGACATCTTGGGCGAAGTGCATGGTAATTTTGACCTGGCTCCGGTGGCAAGCGTCCATGAAAGTGGTGAGAGTTCCTTTGGCCGAGATACCTTCGATAAATCCGTCGGAGTGCTTGCTAGTTCTATCCACCGCGGAGGTGAATTACATGGGGCCACGAATGGGTACACGCCCTCACGACGAGGAGCGTTTACTAGTTGGAAAGGGGGAACACGGGGAACGACAAGGGGCTGAGGGTCCCAAGCAGCCCGAAATGTCCTAAGCTCCAACCAATACTTCTCTCTCATGGAGAAGGAAGATTTCCTAGAAGATGATGATGATGTGGAGGGGGAAGGAGATAAAGAGGGGAGCCCCCGAACCATCCCTTATGCCGGTGGGGAAGATCCCATGATCATGCATGAGGAGGGACACCTTGGAGAGGAATGATTACAAATGGTGGAATATCAGGGGGACCTCACACGGTCACCGGGTAAGACTCTCCCCCATTAATCATGTCTGTCAACTTTATGTTTTGGAACGTTAGGGGAGTTGCTAACGCGCCTACCCAAAATGTTCTTAAAAGATTAATTAAGTGTCATAATGTTCATTTTCTTGCAATTATGGAGCCGCTCACAAGCCCCAACCCGGAGAAGTTCTCAAAGGCTCTGGGGCTGGTGCTCACAAGCCCCAACCCAGCTTCGTGGCCGAGAGAGATACGGATCAGGTCCTATCCGGCCGCTTTGGATCTCCCCGCCTAGCTAGTCACTTGTGTATCTCGGCTGTCTACGCAAAATGTACGAGAACCGAACGGCTTCATTTATGGGATGAATTGAGGGAGTGCTCTATACTCTTGGAGGGCACACCATGGATGATCGGAGGGGACTTCAACACCATTCTCCACCCGCGAGACAGAGTAGGAAGTGACACAAACCGCCAAGCTGAAATGGTGGACTTTGCGGAGGCCATTGAGGATTGCAGGATACTAGACCCGGGCTATGATGGGTCGGAGTTCACGTGGGCCAAGAATGGCCTTTTTGAAAGATTGGATAGAATCCTTGTGAACGAACGATGGGTACAAATTTTGGAAACTACTCGGGTGACGAACCTGCCCCGGATTGCCTCAGACCACGGGCCTGTGTTGGTAAGATGCAAAGTGACAAGCAATAACAGCGGGGGTAGGCCATTCAGGTTTCAAAACATGTGGATTAGACACGAGGGTTTTAAGGATCTCGTTCGGGGAGATTGGATGCAACCGACGGAATCCGGAGGCCTCCTCAATTTCCAAATCAAACTTGCACGGCTTAAGAGGACCCTAAAGGTATGGAACAAGGAGACCTTTGGGAACATCCATCTCAACCTCAGGGATATGGAGGTGAAAATCGCAATGGCCCAAAGCGATTTCGAAGAAAGGCCAACCCCGGAGAACAGAACAGAGATCAATAGATGCATCGCCGAGTACATTCGACTCCTTAAAATGGAGGAGGACTTCTGGCGTCAAAAGGCTACTCTAAGATGGCTAGGGGAGGGCGACAAGAACACTAAATTCTACCAAAGTTGGGTCAAGCAAAAAAGGATCCGCACGCGCATCCACAAGATTAATGTGGGTGGTCGGGAGATCTCGGACGAAATGGAGATAAGAAGTTCGGCGGTGGAGTTCTTCTAAGACCTACTGGCCCCGGGGCCTCTCACTTTGTCCGAGCCAGATCTTGATTTGATCGATCAACTCCCACCCTTGGATGAAGTGGCTGCACTACCCGAGACACCATCCGCAGAGGAAGTTAAAAATGCTGTTTTTGATATTTACGGGGACAGTGCCCCAGGGCCGGATGGCTTCACGGCCTTGTTCTACCAGGCTTGTTGGGCGACGGTTGGGCCGGACGTGGTGGCGGCTATCGGCCAATTCTTCGGGGGTGCCTACCTCCTACGTAGCGTCACGGCCACAAACATTGTCCTCATCCCAAAAAAGCTTGTGCCGGAATCGTGGAGCGACTACCGCCCCATTAGCCTGTGCAACGTCGTCAACAAGATTATCACAAAGATAATGTCGAAGAGAATGACTTCGCTCATCCCTATGGTTATCTCACCAAATCAGAGTGGATTTGTGAAGGGACGGCTCCTCAATGATAATGTCCTTTTGGCACAGGAGATGTTCCATGAGCTCTCGAGATGTGCGCCGGCCCCTAACGTCGCGGTTAAGATCGATATGGCTAAGGCCTACGACCGAGTACAATGGCCCTTCCTTTTGAAAGTGCTACATCGGATGGGTTTCTCGGCCTCGTGGGTCTCTTTGATTGAGAGATGTGTGGGCTCGTGTTGGTTCTCGGTGCTGGTCAATGGCGCTCCCTCCGGGTTCTTTAAGTCCACCCGCGGCCTCAGACAGGGAGATCCAATATCTCCGACACTTTTCGTAATTGCGGCTGAGTACCTCTCGAGGAAATTAGACAAGCTCATTTTGGGAAAGAAAGAGATGACTTTTAGAGCTACCCGCCGCTGCATGGAAATAAGCCACCTCGCCTACGCCGATGACATTGTGATATTCACACAAGCAGCGGAGGGACCTCTTAGGCGGCTGCGGACTTGCCTGGAGACATATGCCGGGGTTTCCGGGCAGCAGATTAACTTGGCAAAAAGCAATTTCTATATTGCCGAACAACATGAAGGGTGCGCCAACATTATTCAAAATGAAGGAGGCTTCGCACGAGGTACTTTCCCTTTTTTGTACCTTGGAGTTCCTATTTATCGTGGTGTCAAACGTACAGATATGTTTATGTTCCTTCGGGAAAAGATTGCTGCACGAATCTCGGGGTGGGCTCATCGACACCTCTCCTTTGGAGGTAGGCTTACACTTCTCCAAAGCACACTTGAAGCGGTGCCGCTGCACATTTTCCATGCCATTGAACCAACATCCGTGGCCCTTAAGCAATTGGATCAGCAGATGGCCCGATTCTTCTGGGGATCGTCAACAGAGAGAAAAAAGACACATTGGATTGGGTGGGATCAGATCTGCCTTCCCACCCCTGAAGGGGGTCTCGGCATTCGCAAGACCAAAGAAGTCCTCCGGGCCTTCAGTATCAAACTTTGGTGGAGGTTCCGGGAGCAAAATTCACTTTGGGCTAAATTCATGAAGGCCAAGTATTGTCATAAAAACTCCCCCCTTGCGACCTCCCCTTCGGGGAGAAGTAGCCCGACATGGAAGCGGCTAATGAAAGTGAGAAATCAAGCAAATCCGCACATTAGATGGGTGATCGGTCAGGGTGATGCCTATTTTTGGGATGACATTTGGCTTGGTGAATCTCCCCTTCGCGAGATCTGCCTTGACGATAGGGGCGCCTCATCGGCCAAGGTCTCGGACTACATTGGGGGTGGAAATTGGGATGAGGCTAAGTTACGTCAACTTCACAACCAGGCTGGAATGCCACAAGAGATTATCACACACATCCTCCATACCCCAATCGTCGCGGGAGAACCGGACGTTCCTCGATGGAAGCTTTCTCGGCTCGGGGAGTTCTCGCTCCCTACGACCTGGGAGACTATCCGTACGCAAAGGCCAAGAATTCAAGGTCTCGACGACATTTGGAGGGCTGGCCTAACAAAATCTATTGCAATCTTCAATTGGCGATTATTGTCAAACAGGATACCGGTTGACTCCAAGCTCCAATGGAGGAAGATTGAGCTTGCGTCGAAGTGCCAATGCTGCCCACGGAGGCCTAACAACGAGTCCCTTCAACATCTCTTCATCCGAGGGTGGGGAGCAGCATGTGTCAGGAGGGAGTTCGACGGTTGGTTCGAAGGCTCGGCCCCATCTCTTAGGGTGAACGACACCATCCCGGACAGGTTGCAAGTGTGGTCCGCTAGGACCCAACAGCATGATAGGAGACACCTTAGTCGAGTCATTCCATACCTCATTCTGTGGTTCCTTTGGGCGGAGAGGAATAGGAGTCGACATGAGCAAATTCAGTTCAAACCGTACAACGTTGTTTGGCAGGTTAACATGTTCATCCACAACAACATGACCAATGGTCACATTAAGCCGAAGCATTGGAAGGGAGTGAAACTCGGAATAAGCCCTCCGAATCACCCCGAGACAAGGGGGCCGAGACCGTTAGTTATGCCGGTTAAATGGCACCCCCCGGAACGCACATGGATCAAGCTTAACACGGATGGGGCGTTCTTTGAGGCAACAAACAAGGGTGGCGGAGGGGGTCTTGTTCGGGACCACAATGGGAAATTACTTGCAGCATTTGCAACCCCCCTCGTCGTTCAATCGGCTCTTGAGGCCGAGCTCATGGCCATACACTATGGTTTGGAGGTAGCGAAGGCGTTCAACCTACCCATATGGATTGAATCAAATGCAGAACAAGCTATTAAGTTGCTCAATGGCACGAATTGGGGCCCGGCACAGGTTCGCCGCGTCATGGCCCTTTTGCATGGCTTCAAACGTGGACATCTTTTCCGGGCCACTTTCATTCATAGGGAGGGCAACAAAGCGGCTGATTCGCTCGCCAAAATGGGAGTGGAACAAGATAATTTCCAACAAATGTCCCCACAAAATGTTCCAAGAAGGATTAGAGCCATCATCCGGATGGACGAAATGGGAGTCCCCAATCTTCGGGTGAGAGATGATGAACGAGAGTAGCACGAGGCATGGAATGTGGTTACTGATCTTGAATTGTACCGGATGCCGTAGAGTATGTGGGTGTCGGTCCATCCCCGGATTGACCCCTACTTACTCTTGTGGTGTTTTTGTAATAGGGTGTGATGTAATTTGTTTTTGTCACTCTAGCTTTAGAAAGATTGGCCCTCTTGTAACCAAAAAAAAAAGGGAGTATGATGAGGTCCGGGTTGTGGGATCCGGACCGCTCTCTACTCCTAATCTTTGTGTTGGCACACCACTTTTGGGTGTGGCCAGGATCTGTATTCAACCTCTTATGATATATAGGGATGAGGGGCCCACGAACCCTCCACCGTAAAGGTGTTTGATAAAAAAAAAAAAAGTATCAAACTGAAGATCCCAACATTCCAAGGAAGGAGTGACCCCGAAGCTTATTTGGAGTGGGAGAGAAAGGTGGATCTCATCTTTGAATGTCACAACTATTCCGAGGAGAAAAAGATTAGGCTTGCTGCTATTGAATTCACTGACTATGCTATAGTTTGGTGGGATCAATTGACAACTAGTACAAGGCGATATGGAGGAAGACCAGTTTCGACTTGGGAAGAAATGAAAGGCATAATGCGTAAGAGATTTGTACCTTCTCATTATTTTCGTGAATTGTATCAAAAATTACAATCTATGAAACAAGGTACTAATCTGTTGATGAGTACTACAAAGAGATGGAGATTGCTATGATTAGGGAAAATGTTGAAGAAGATAGAGAAGCAACCATGGCTCGATTCTTATGTGGGTTGAATAGGGAGATTGCAAACATTGTGGAGCTTCAACACTATGTGGAGTTGGAGGACATGGTTCATATGGCCATGAAGGTGGAGGGACAATTGAAGAAGAAGGGAACAATCCAAAAGAATTTTTCAACAAGTTCTCATTCGTCAAGGACAAAAGAGTGGCATTCATCCAAATCCAATTTTGGGGCAGCTTCTAAACCCCAAAATGAAGCGTCGACATCCAAGTCCAAAGAATTTGAGAAGGGTAAAGGTATTTCTACTTCTACTCGAAATAGAGATATCAAATGTCCAAACAAAAGGGTGATGATTTTGAAGCCAAATGGAGAGATAGAATCTGAAAGTGAACGTGAAGATGATGATGAGGAGGAGGGTAAACAATTGGAGGAGATTGGACCAGAACATGGAGAACTTTTGGTGGTTCGAAGGGCTCTAAACATGCTAAACAGAAATGATGATCATCAAAGGGAGAACATCTTCCACACAAGGTGTTTGGTCCAAGGTAAACTTTGCATAATGATTATTGATGGTGGTAGTTGTGCAAATGTTGCAAGTTCTGAAATGGTAGAAAAGTTGAGCTTAAAAGCCGAAGTAATGGTAAGTTAGAGAGAGACGCTCTCCCTTCTCTCTAGAATCCCCCACCACGTTTTGAGTTCCCACATCGCCGCCTACCCCCATTCTCAGTCGGCTCACCACCGTCGACGGTCCCCCTCACGCCCCCGCTCCACCAGCCACCCACCACCCTCCCGACCTCGGATTCTCACCAACCAACCCACTCCATTGGCTAAGGCACGAACAAATCCCCGGAGCGGCTGGTGACTCGACTCGCTCTCTCGATCATGCCGGAGCTCCCGCCGGATCCCCCCCCGAAGTCCGAAGAACCGCGCACCATCTCGGACCAGCTAATGGTCCTCCGGTCGGCCGAGGACCCTCTCTCGGACCAGCCAATGACTTTCACGTCGGAGGAGTCTTCCGCCATAATTTCTCCCTGTAAGAAAATGGCGAGGAAAACTTTGAAAATGAAGGTGAAGGCACGGAAAAGTACACCAGCCCCTCCCACCAAAGGCACTGGTCGGAAAAGGTTCGTACCCTCACCGATGCCGGAGGACAAGCAACTTAGGAAGAAGATTGATTTCGGGGCCGAAGGGAGCTCGCCGGTCGGAAGTCCAAAATGCAAAGGCCCCATCTTCCCGACGTCGATGGAGCCCTCCCCTAATCCCAACGGTGAAGATGAAGCTAAGATTAATGAAGAACTTGCCGGCGCCGGAACTGTTGGCAACGCTTTGGCCGATGACCTTGCGGCCGGCGCAAACGCGGGGACCGGTGACGGAGGAGAGCACAACCCCCCACATGATGGCTGCTTGGAGAGAGATGGCTCTAGCATGGGTCAAAAGGCCTTGGTGGACGCGCTAGTCAACTTGCCCGAAATGGGCACAACAACAAAATCACTTTCCGAAAGTTCCTTGACGCCTTGCCACTTCGGAATACCACGTGATGCTGGCCCCAATGCATCCGTTGAGCCCCCAAAACAACAAAAATCTAGCTCCTTTCTGCAGCAACCCAACCTTCCCGAATTGGCTTGGAGACCAAAACCTCCTTCTGAAAGTGCGCTAACTCCTTTCCGTTCCAAGAGCTCACGTGAGATGATTGTCGTGGAGGCCCCAACGCAACCAAAAAAGGCCGAAATCATCCACTTAGCCGCCTTGGACTCGGCGGAGATGCTAGACACATTGGTTGCGCAACCTCTCATTACGGCCGGTCACAAACCACCAGAGTTCCCCCTAAACTCTTCGGGATGCATGCAAAGTGTCACACACACACCTCGGGATGGGAATGGACCCTCTCTTGAGGACTTCCCCCCTCTCGAACGAGGACGAACTAGCAAGCTCCGAGCTACGTTTGAGGCTAGTTCGGAACATTACAGTGCGGAGCTCGGCCAGCCGCGACCGAAGTCGAACCCTAACGACTACCGGGAAAAGCCTTTTATCGAGACGACGAACAAGGCCACGTCTAGTACCGAGATGGTTGCAGTGACAAGAGACACACCAACATCCAATGATACGCCTATGGATGATGCCGAACAGATCCTCACCGAGAAGGAAAAAGCCGAGAAGATCCACACCGAGAAAGAAAAAGCCGAAAAGCCGAGAATGGAAAAGCCGAGAAGGGCACACAACGGCAACGTAGGTGCCGAGAAGATCCACACCGAGAACGGAGAAGCCGAACTCAACAATCCGAAGAGAAATGGAAATACACCTAAGTCCACGGCGGATGCCGCAACACGAGGCCCGAATGTAGTTAATCAACTTGGGGGGGTAGAAGCTACCCCGGGGTCCTCGCCGTGGCCGAAATCGATGGCGGACTTGCTTATGGGTACCCCGTCGGGCTCGGCGAGTAACACTCTACAAGGCCGGGGTGAAGGCGCCTCATGCCACCCCGGTCGGCCGAAAACGATGGCGGACATGCTTAAAGGCTCGACTGACCCTACCGGCCCTCAAGCCTTTGAGCCGGATAAGCTCCAGAACATTGGATTTGCTTCAATGTCCGACGGCATCCCGGCCATCTACTTCTCCGGAGCGGAAACTCAAAAGCTTGCTGAGAGCATGGGACACGCCATTGTGGGTAAGGCCATCCGCAATGGGCGGACGATGGCACGCCCGATGGCGCGCATCGTCCGCGCCATCGATCGTCCGCGCCCATTGCGGATACGGACGATAGGTCGCGGACGATCGTCGCGGCCGATACTAAGGGCGCGGAGGATGGCGCGCCCGATGCCTATCGTCCGCGCCATCGTCCGCCCCATTGTGGCGTACACGGACGATGGCTGCGGACGATAGGCATCGGGCGCGCCATCGTCCTCCCCATTGTGGCGTACACGGACGATAGGTCGCGGACGATGGCACGCGGTTTGGTTGTTTTATAAATAGAGTTCATTCTTTTTTTTTTTTTTTTTTTTTTTTTTTTTTTTTTAATCAAACACCTCTACGGTGGAGGGTTCGTGGGTCCCTCATCCCTATATTTCCAAAAGAGATAATTACAAGGCGTGGCCACACCCAAAAGTGGTGTGCCGTAACAAAATCAAGAGTAGTATGCGGTCCGATCCCGCAAGGTTCGGACCTCATCATACTCCTTTCCAAAATACAATTAACCACAAGGCTAGTCACTATTGTCTCCCATCGTCTCATGATCAACTTTGATGCCCGTCCCCGTCTAGGTTTCGGATGTGCGACACTCCCATCTCGTCCAATCTAACCAAGTCCAATAGTTCTCTCGGTGCTGAGTTGTAGTGCATTCGTAGGCCACTGTCTTGGACTAGCCCCATTTTCGCAAGGAAGTCCGCCGCTTTGTTCCCTTCCCTGTGTATGAAGGTGGCTCGGAATTTGAGTTGGCGTTTGAGAATGGTTAGTTGCGCCACCGCTTGCCGAGCGAGTGCCGGCCCCCATCCCGTCCCATTGACCAATTTAATTGCTTGCTCTGCATCTGACTCAATCCAGATTGGTAGGCCGAATTCCTTGGCTATATTTAGCCCGTGAATCATGGCCAACAGCTCCGCTTCTAACGCCGAGTGGGCTTCAAGGGGTGTGCTGACGGCGACGAGCATCTTACCCGAGTGGTCTCGAATAATCCCGCCAGCCCCTGTACTGCCGTTCGCTTCATTATAGGAGCCATCCGTGTTGAGCTTTATCCACGGCTGATCCGGGGGGTTCCATTTGATTGCCATGGCTAGGGGTAGCGCCCTGATTGCCGCCGCTTGTTGAGGAATATTGATTCCAAGTTTAACTCCCTTCCAATGTTTCGGCTTCAAGCTTCCATTAGACATAGCATTTCGAATGAACATGTGGACCTGCCATACCACGTTTTGTGGTTTAAACTGTGTGCCTTGGTGGCGGCTCCTGTTTCTCTCCGACCAAATAAACCAAAGGATGAGGTATGGAGTGGCTCGGCTAAGATGTTTCTTGTTCGGCTGTTGGCACCTTCGCGCCCACACTTCGATTCTCGTAGGGATTGTGTCATTGATATGGATGCGTGGGAACGGGCCTGTGAACCAGCCGTCGAACTCACTCCATACTCTGCGAGCTCCATATCCCTGGATGAAGAGGTGTTGGAGTGACTCAGTATTCGGTCTGTGGGGACAGCATTGGCACTTAGAGGCTAGCTCAATCTCCCGCCACTGAAGTTTCGTGTCAACCGGCACCCGATTGGAGAGAAGCCTCCAGATAAAGATGGCTATTGAGTTGGTGAGGCCTACCTTCCAAACGTCCCCCAAACCATGGATGATCGGGTTTCGTCCTCGAAGTGTGTCCCATGTCGAAGCCACCGTGAATTCTCCATGCTTAGAGAGGTTCCACCTCGGGATATCCTGTTCGTCATGGAGGATCGGTGTATTAATGATGCCATCGATAACATGCTGAGGGAGGCCGGCCTGATTGTGAAGGAGTTGAAGCTTGGGCACATCCCAACCACCATTTGTAATGAACTCCGAGACCCGGGTGGTTGGTCTTCCCCTATCATCAAGACTGAGTTCCCTCAGAGGGCTATTGCCAAGCCAAATGTCATCCCAGAAGTAGATGTCCCCTTGTCCCACTAGCCATCTCATGTGCGGTTGCGCAAGGGGCCATGCTCTTGAGAGCCTTCTCCACGTAGGGCTACTCCTGCTCGGCAATCTCAAGGTGAGCGGTGTGGAGTTGGAGCAATATTTTGCCATCATGTATCTTGCCCAAAGGGAGTTTTGCTCCCGAAAGCGCCACCAAAGTTTGATATTGAAGGCGCGGAGGACCTCCATAGTTTTTCGGATCCCAAGGCCTCCTTCATCAGTGGGCCGGCACATTTGTTCCCATCCAATCCAATGGGTCCGCTTCTTTTCATTCGTAGACCCCCAAAAGAATCGGGCCATTTGTTGATCAAGTTGCTTGAGGGTACCGGCCGTGGGCTCGACGGCTTGAAAGATGTGCAAGGGGATCGCTTCAAGAGTGCTCTTAATCAACGTAAGCCTTCCTCCAAAGGATAGGTGACGGTGTGCCCATCCTGAGATCCTTCTTGCAATCTTTTCCCGTAGAAAGAGGAACATGTCCGTGCGTTTGGCACCACGATAGATAGGGACTCCGAGATAGAGAAAAGGAAAGGCCCCTCTAGAGAAGCCTCCTTCCGCCTGGATCGAGTTTGCCCAATGCTCATGGGCCTCGGCAATATAGAAATTACTCTTGGCGAGGCTGACTTGTTGGCCGGAGACTCTTTCATATTTTTCGAGACAGGCTCTTAGCCGGCGCATAGGATTTGCCGCCGCTTGAGTGAAGATGATAATGTCGTCCGCATAGGCTAGATGGCTGATCTCCATGCATCTCCGGGAGGCTTTGAACGTCATGTCCTTTTGGCCGAGGATGAGCTTATCTAATGCTCGGGACAAGTAGTCCGCAGCGATTACGAACAGAGCGGGGGAGATCGGGTCTCCTTGCCGAAGTCCTCGAGTTGATCTAAAGAAGCCCGAGGGTGCCCCGTTAACAAGGACCGAGAACCAGCAATACCCAATACACCTCTCCATAAGTGAAATCCATGAATCCGGGAAACCCATACGGCGTAAAACTTTGAAGAGGAATGGCCATTGGACCCTATCATAGGCTTTAGCCATGTCAATCTTTACTGCCACATTTGGCGCTGGGGAGCATCTAGCAAGCTCATGGAACATCTCTTGAGCCAGAAGTGCGTTGTCGTTAAGGAGCCGACCTTTGACAAATCCACTTTGGTTTGGGGAGATGACCTGTGGGAGGAAAGGAGAGAGTCGAGAGGTGAGTACCTTGGTAATGATCTTGTTTAAAACATTGCAGAGACTGATGGGTCGGTAATCGGTCCATGACTCCGGCGATGCCTTCTTTGGGATAAGGACTATGCTTGTGGCCGTGATGCTCCTCGGCAGGAAGGCCCCTCTGAAGAACTGTCTGATTGCTTCCACTACCTCCGGCCCCACAATGGGCCAGCAGGCTTGATAGAAGGTGGCCGAGAAGCCGTCGGGTCCGGGTGCACTATCTCCGGAAATGCAAAAGGTGGCACTCCTGACCTCGTCCGCACTTGGAGCATCTGCGATGTCAGCGAACTGCTCGGCTGAGTGGACCTGCTGGATTAGGTCGAGGTCTGGATCTTCAAGTGTCGGATTGTTGGGGGCAAGGAGTTGTTGGAAGAACTCCACTGCGGACTTTTTAATCTCGGCTTCTTCGGTGAGCTCCTGCCCATTGACACGTATTGAATGGATGCGGAGACGAACCCTCTTTTGTTTCACCCAGCTTTGGTAGAACCGGGTATTTTTGTCTCCCTCGGCAAGCCACCTCAAAGCTGCCTTCTGTCGCCAAAAATCTTCTTCCATTCTCAACAAAAGGATGTACTCGGCAATGTGTTTGTTGATCGCTGTCCTGTGATCCGGAGTCGGCCTTGCTTCGACACAAGATTGGGCCAGAGCAATTTCTTCCTCCTTTTCTTTTAGATTAGCATGGATGTTTCCAAAAACCTCTTTGTTCCACTCCTTAAGGGCCTTTTTAACTCTGGCCTGCTTGATTTGAATGTTTAGGATTCCACCCGCCCCCGTGGGCTCCTCCCATGCTTTTTGCACTACGGCCATGAATCCTTCATGTCGGATCCACATGTTCTGGAACCTGAAAGCCTTGGCTCCAGCGGATGTGTTCATCTTCGTGCACCTGACAAGAATTGGTCCATGGTCCGAGGCAATCCGGGGGAGGTTCGTAACCCGAGTAGCCTCGAAGGTCTTAGTCCAATCCTCGCTGACAAACACTCTATCCAACCTTTCAAAAAGGCCATTCTTGGCCCAAGTGAATGCCGCCCCATCAAAACCAGGGTCAAGCAGCCTACAATCTTCCGTTGCCTCCGCAAAATCTACCATCTCGGCTTGCCGGTTGGTATCACTTCCGACTCTGTCTTGGTGAGATAGCATGGTGTTGAAATCGCCACCGATGATCCAAGGTGTTCCCTCAAGAGGCCCGGCAATCTCTCTCATCTTGTCCCATAAGTGATGTCTTTCCGCCCTTGTACATTTGGCGTACACGGCTGAGATAGCCACCGGCCTAGCAAGGCGGTGGGTTTTGAGGTACCCGTGAAGAATTTGTTCCGAGTCAACCTCAATATCAAAAGTGGACCCCTCTTCCGCAAACATCCAAATCTTCTCGTTCGTGTTCGAACCCATGAAGGACAGCCCCAAGGCCTTAGAGAAACGGTCCGGGTCCGGTTGTGTGAGCGGTTCCATTATTGCAAGAAATAAAACATTATGACAACCAATTAGTCTTTTCAGAACGTTTTGAGTGGGCGCATTCGCGATCCCCCTCACGTTCCAAAACATGAGATTGTACGACATTATTAACGAGAAGGGTGCGTACCCAAAGAGGTTGAAGGCCCTCCTTGATAGTCAGTACGGTGTTGCTCTTTGTTCGGATCGACCTCCTCGGCGTCCTCGGCCGAACTGTTGCCTCCTAACTTCTCGGCCCCCACGTGCAATTCCATAAGGTCTTCGTCCGCATCCCCACAATTCTCAACATCAAATTCTCCGTTCTCCATGAGAGTATAATATTGGTTAGTGCTCATGTGGTTCTTTGCCGAGAAGAACCCACGCCCCCTTGTCAAGGCATGGCGCGCGCCTCCTCTCGGATTCCCTAGCCGAACTGGTGAGACCAAGCTCCTCGCATTGGGGGAGCCCCACTCCACGTCCATGTTCCCACGTGGTGTTGGTGGTTCGGTGGTGGGATGCAATGGATTCCCCCGGTTCGGTGGGGACTTCCCAATCTCGATCCCGGCAATGAGCCCGGCATTCTGAGTTCCGGAGCTCGGTCCGCTCCCCAAAGTAGAGTCACCCTTGGAGTTCGGTCCCTCCCAGGAAGTATCACCGGAGTCCTCCCCATTTGTTTTGTTATTGTTTGGTCGATCACCGGCCTTGCCTTGCTTCTTCCCCTGATGTTTCCATTCGTTGGAGCTGGAGGCATTCTTCCCCATATCTTGCTTCCCCTTCTCGGTCTGTCTCTCGGGTTGTGGCTGTTTTGGCGGGCCGTTGTGGTAGTTTCTCTTTGGCGGCCGTTCCTTCTTGCCCGTCGCATAGCACACCTCACTTGCATGGCCGACATGTTTGCATTCTCGGCAATATGCTGGTATCTTGTCCCATCGGACTCGCTGCACCGTTTCTCGCCCACCAAGATCGAGGATTATCTCTTCGGTAGGTGGTTTTGTGATGTCTATCTCGACGCAAATTCGGGCAAATGAAAGCCGAGTCTTGTTTGCCGTGGCTCGATCAATTTGTATTGGATTGCCGAGAAGCTTGCCGATGGCGAATAAGGCGGATTGGTCGAAAAGATGAATGGGGAGGCCAATTAGGTTGCACCAAATTGCCGCAATGGGGGACTCGCAGTAAGCATCAAAGTCCGGGGACCATTTGAAGACCCTCATCGGGTGTCGGTCAATGAGCCAAACGGGCGTACCCCTTGGGCCTCCAAGGATTCGGGCATAGTCCGCCAAGTCCTCGCATTGAATGAGAACATGTTTAGCATTAATGTACTTCCAACTAAATCCACACCGAAGTTTAATATTATCGAGGGTCTTTTGGATTTGCAGTCCCGTAGGGATAGAGTGAGAGAACTTACCCACAATGGCGTGTCCCATGCTCTCAGCAAGCTTTTGAGTTTCCGCTCCGGAGAAGTAAATGGCCGGGATGCCGTCGGACACTGAAGCAAATCCAATGTTCTGGAGCTTATCCGGTTCAAAGGCTTGGGGGCCGGTAGGGTCAGTCGAGCCTTTGAGCATGTCCGCCATCGTTTTCGGCCGACCGGGGTGGCTTGCGGCGCCTTCACCCCGGCCTTGTAGAGTGTTACTCGCCGAGCCCGACGGGGTACCCTTAAGCAAGTCCGCCATCGATTTCGGCCACGGCGAGGGCCCCGGTGTAGCTTCTACCCCCCCAAGTTGATTAACTACATTCGGCCCTTGTGTTGCGGCATCCGTCGCGGACTTAGGTGTGTTTCCATTTCTCTTCGGATTGTTGAGTTCGGCTTCTCCATTCTCGGTGTGGATCTTCTCGGCACCTACGTTGCCGTTGTGTGCCCTTCTCGGCTTTTCCATTCTCGGCTTTTCGGCTTTTTCTTTCTCGGTGTGGATCTTCTCGACTTTTTCCTTCTCGGTGAGGATCTGTTCGGCATCATCCATAGGCGTATCGTTGGGTGTTGGTGTGTCTCTAGTCACTGCAACCATCTCGGCACAAGGCGTGGCCTTGTTCGTCGTCTCGATAAAAGGCTTTTCTCGGTAGACGTTAGGGTTCGACTTCGGTCTCGGCTGGCCGAGCTCCGCACTATAATGTTCCGAACTAGCCTCAAACGTAGCTCGGAGCTTGCTAGTTCGTCCTCGTTCGAGGGGGGGAAAGTCCTCAAGAGAAGGTCCATTCCCATCCCGAGGTGTGTATGTGACACTTTGCATGCATCCCGAAGAGTTTAGGGGGAACTCCAGTGGTTTGTGACCGGCCGTAATGAGAGGTTGCGCAACCAATGTGTCTAGCATCTCCGCCGAGTCCAAGGCGGCTAAGTGGATGATTTCGGCCTTTGTTGGTTGCGTTGGGGCCTCCACGACAATCGTCTCACGTGAGCTCTTGGGACGGAAAGGAGTTAGCCCACTTTCGGAAGGAGGTTTTGGTCTCCAAGCCAATTCGGGAAAGTTGGGTTGCTGCAAAAAGGAGCTAGATTTTTGTTGTTTTGGGGGCTCAACGGATGCATTGGGGCCAGCATCACGTGGTGTTCCGAAGTGGCAAGGCGCCAAGGAACTTTCGGAAAGTGATTTTGTTGTTGTGCCCATTTCGGGCAAGTTGACTAGCGCGTCCACCAAGGCCTTTTGACCCATGCTAGAGCCATCTCTCTCCGAGCAGCCATCATGTGGGGGGTTGTGCTCTCCTCCGTCACCGGTCCCCGCGTTTGCGCCGGCCGCAAGGTCATCGGCCGGGGCGTTGCCAACAGTTCTGGCGCCGGCAAGTTCTTCATTAATCTTAGCTTCATCTTCACCGTTGGGATTAGGGGAGGGCTCCATCGACGTCGAGAAGATGGGGCCTTTGCATTTTGGACTTCCGAACGGCGAGCTCCCTTCGGCCCCGAAATCGATCTTCTTCCTAAGTTGCTTGTCCTCCGGCATCGGTGAGGGTACGAACCTTTTCCGACCAGTGCCTTTGGTGGGAGGGGCTGGTGTACTTTTCCGTGCCTTCACCTTCATTTTCAAAGTTTTCCTCGCCACTTTCTTGCAAGGAAAAATTATGGAGGGAGACTTCTCCGACGTGAAAGTCATTGGCTGGTCCGAGAGAGGGTCCTCGGCCGACCGGAGGACCATTAGCTGGTCCGAGATGGTGCGCGGTTCTTCGGACTCCGGGGGGGGGGGGGGTCCGGCAGGAGCTCCGGCATGATCGAGAGAGTGAGTCGAGTCACCAGCCGCTCCGGAGCTTTGTTCGTGCCTTAGCCAAAGGAGTGGGTTGGTTGGTGAGAATCCGAGGTCGGGAGGGTGGTGGGTGGCTGGTGAAGCGGGGGCGTGAGGGGGACCGTCGACAGTGGCGAGCGAGTGAGAATGGGGTAGGCGGCGATGTGGGAACTCAAAACGTGATGGGGGATTCTAGAGAGAAGGGAGAGCGTCTCTCTCTAACTTACAATTTCCTTAAATAATAGAGTTCATTCGTTTTACATTTCATTTCACAATTTCACTTTCGAAACTTACATTTACATAATTACTACGAAATGGCTTCAAGTCCAAATAGTCCTATGTTTAGTGGAGATGCGCGTTGGCCGGGTACAGAACCCGGCCAATATCGTTCGTTCGACACCAACGCCCAATACGATCCCGATTTCAGTACGGACTCGTATGGGTTACACGAGCAGCGGCAGCGGCAATCAACCGGTTGACCTCAACCGGTTGTACGTGGACGACAGCGGTTCCGGCACACCGATGTCCTCCCGACGTCCTCCCGGCGTCAAGGCTGCGAAGGCCAAAGGGAAGGCGGCCGCGACCTCATCCTCGACCGCTGCAACCCCACCTCCGCTCCCGGAAATGCTCCCGCCCCAGGCAGCCGAAGTGTATTCGTCGTTGGCGACAGCGTCGATGGCGAGGACGTTGTTGGAGACGCACAAGGCCCTCAAGAAGTGTACCGACCCCGACGAAGCCGAATACCTCCGGGCATTGATAGATGAACTGCGTCGGAAGTTGGGAATTGCACCGACTTAGTTTTTTTTTTTGTAAGTTGAACGGTGTAACTTCTTTTTTTATTAATGTGTCCCCGTTTGTTATTTCGACCTTTTTATTTACTCGTTATTAATTGTTAGTTGAAAACATTTAAATCAATTAAACAAATAAATAAAATGATGATGTGGCGCGCCATAGGGCGCGCCTTAGGGCGCGCCTTAGGGCGCCCCACTGCAGGTGGGGAGGTAGGAGGATAAAACTGCTGACGTGGCGCGCCATAGGGCGCGCCTTAGGGCGCCCCATTGCTAATGCCCTAAGTTCTCTCACTCTATCCCTACGGGACTGCAAATCCAAAAGACCCTCGATAATATTAAGGCCATCCGCAATGGGCGGACGATGGCACGCCCGATGGCGCGCATCGTCCGCGCCATCGATCGTCCGCGCCCATTGCGGATACGGACGATAGGTCGCGGACGATCGTCGCGGCCGATACTAAGGGCGCGGAGGATGGCGCGCCCGATGCCTATCGTCCGCGCCATCGTCCGCCCCATTGTGGCGTACACGGACGATGGCTGCGGACGATAGGCATCGGGCGCGCCATCGTCCTCCCCATTGTGGCGTACACGGACGATAGGTCGCGGACGATGGCACGCGGTTTGGTTGTTTTATAAATAGAGTTCATTCGTTTTACATTTCATTTCACAATTTCACTTTCGAAACTTACATTTACATAATTACTACGAAATGGCTTCAAGTCCAAATAGTCCTATGTTTAGTGGAGATGTTCGGCGAGTTCAAGCACGAGGCCATCTGGACGCTTTTGAGGGACAAGCAGAAATTCCAAGGTGGAATTCTGCACACTAGTGCGCCAAAGAGGATGAAGACCACCGAAGTTGGTGGTTACACGAGCAGCGGCAGCGGCAATCAACCGGTTGACCTCAACCGGTTGTACGTGGACGACAGCGGTTCCGGCACACCGATGTCCTCCCGACGTCCTCCCGGCGTCAAGGCTGCGAAGGCCAAAGGGAAGGCGGCCGCGACCTCATCCTCGACCGCTGCAACCCCACCTCCGCTCCCGGAAATGCTCCCGCCCCAGGCAGCCGAAGTGTATTCGTCGTTGGCGACAGCGTCGATGGCGAGGACGTTGTTGGAGACGCACAAGGCCCTCAAGAAGTGTACCGACCCCGACGAAGCCGAATACCTCCGGGCATTGATAGATGAACTGCGTCGGAAGTTGGGAATTGCACCGACTTAGTTTTTTTTTT
Source organism: Salvia splendens (assembly GCF_004379255.2). NCBI lineage: Eukaryota > Viridiplantae > Streptophyta > Magnoliopsida > Lamiales > Lamiaceae > Salvia > Salvia splendens. The sequence goes on from NC_056038.1 coordinate 19,811,012, forward strand.
TGTAAGTTGAACGGTGTAACTTCTTTTTTTATTAATGTGTCCCCGTTTGTTATTTCGACCTTTTTATTTACTCGTTATTAATTGTTAGTTGAAAACATTTAAATCAATTAAACAAATAAATAAAATGATGATGTGGCGCGCCATAGGGCGCGCCTTAGGGCGCGCCTTAGGGCGCCCCACTGCAGGTGGGGAGGTAGGAGGATAAAACTGCTGACGTGGCGCGCCATAGGGCGCGCCTTAGGGCGCGCCTTAGGGCGCCCCATTGCTAATGCCCTAAACTTCGATGTGGATTTAGTTGGAAGTACATCAATGCTAAACATATTCTCATTCAATGCGAGGACTTGGCGGACTATGCCCGAATCCTTGGAGGCCCAAGGGGTACGCCCGTTTGGCTCATTGACCGACACCCGATGAGGGTCTTCAAATGGTCCCCGGACTTTGATGCTTACTGCGAGTCCCCTATTGCGGCAATTTGGTGCAACCTAATTGGCCTCCCCATTCATCTTTTCGACCAATCCGCCTTATTCGCCATCGGCAAGCTTCTCGGCAATCCAATACAAATTGATCGAGCCACGGCAAACAAGACTCGGCTTTCATTTGCCCGAATTTGCGTCGAGATAGACATCACAAAACCACCTACCGAAGAGATAATCCTCGACCTTGGTGGGCGAGAAACGGTGCAGCGAGTCCGATGGGACAAGATACCATCATATTGCCAAGAATGCAAACATGTCGGCCATGCAAGTGAGGTGTGCTATGCGACGGGCAAGAAGGAACGGCCGCCAAAGAGAAACTACCACAACGGCCCGCCAAAACAGCCACAACCCGAGAGACAGACCGAGAAGGGGAAGCAAGATATGGGGAAGAATGCCTCCAGCTCCAATGAATGGAAACATCAGGGGAAGAAGCAAGGCAAGGCCGGTGATCGACCAAACAATAACAAAACAAATGGGGAGGATACCGGTGGTACTTCCTGGGAGGGACCGAACTCCAAGGGTGACTCTACTTTTGGGAGCGGACCGAGCTCCGGAACTCAAAATGCCGGGCTCATTGTCGGGATCGAGATTGGGAAGTCCCCACCGAACCGGGGGAATCCATTGCATCCCACCACCGAACCACCAACACCATGTGGGAACATGGACGTGGAGTGGGGCTCCCCCAATGCGAGGAGCTTGGTCTCACCAGTTCGGCGAGGGAATCCGAGAGGAGGCGCGCGTCATGCTTTGACAAGGGGGCGTGGGTTCTTCTCGGCAAAGAACCACATGAGCACTAACCAATATTATTCTCTCATGGAGAACGGAGAATTTGATGTTGAGAATTGTGGGGATGCGGACGAAGACCCCATGGAATTGCACGTGGGGGCCGAGAAGTTAGGAGGCAACAGTTCGGCCGAGGACGCCGAGGAGGTCGCTCCGAACAAAGAGCAACACCGCACTGACTATCAAGGAGGGCCTTCAACCTCTTTGGGTACGCACCCTTCTTGTTAATAATGTCGTACAATCTCATGTTTTGGAACGTGAGGGGGATCGCGAATGCGCCCACTCAAAACGTTCTGAAAAGACTTATTGATTGTCATAATGTTTTATTTCTTGCAATAATGGAACCGCTCACACAACCGGACCCGGACCGTTTCTCTAAGGCCTTGGGGCTGTCCTTCATTGGTTCGAACACGAACGGGAAGATTTGGATGTTTGCGGAAGAGGGGTCCACTTTTGATATTGAGGTTGACTCGGAACAAATTCTTCACGGGTACCTCAAATCCCACCGCCTTGCTAGGCCGGTGGCCATCTCAGCCGTGTACGCCAAATGTACAAGGGCTGAAAGACATCACTTATGGGACAAGATGAGAGAGATTGCCGGACCTCTTGAGGGAACACCTTGGATCATCGGTGGCGATTTCAACACCATTCTATCTCACCAAGACAGAGTCGGAAGTGATACCAACCGGCAAGCCGAGATGGTAGATTTTGCGGAGGCAACGGAAGATTGTAGGCTGCTCGACCCTGGTTTTGATGGAGCGGCATTCACTTGGGCCAAGAATGGCCTTTTTGAAAGGTTGGATAGAGTGCTTGTCAGCGAGGATTGGACTAAGACCTTCGAGGCTACTCGGGTTACGAATCTCCCCCGGATTGCCTCGGACCATGGACCAATTCTTGTCAGGTGCACGAAGATGAACACATCCGCTGGAGCCAAGGCTTTCAGGTTCCAGAACATGTGGATCCGACATGAAGGATTCATGGCCGTAGTGCAAAAAGCATGGGAGGAGCCCACGGGGGCGGGTGGAATCCTAAACATTCAAATCAAGCAGGCCAGAGTTAAAAAGGCCCTTAAGGAGTGGAACAAAGAGGTTTTTGGGAACATCCATGCTAATATAAAAGAAAAGGAGGAAGAAATTGCTCTGGCCCAATCTTGTTTCGAAGCAAGGCCGACTCCGGATCACAGGACAGCGTTCAACAAACACATTGCCGAGTACATCCTTCTGCTGAGAATGGAAGAAGATTTTTGGCGACAGAAGGCAGCTTTGAGGTGGCTTGCCGAGGGAGACAAAAATACCCGGTTCTACCAAAGCTGGGTGAAACAAAAGAGGGTTCGTCTCCGCATCCATTCAATTCGTGCCAATGGGCAGGAGCTCACCGAGGAAGCCGAGATTAAAAAGTCCGCAGTGGAGTTCTTCCAACAACTCCTTGCCCCCAACAATCCGACACTTGAAGACCCAGACCTCGACCTAATCCAGCAGGTCCACTCAGCCGAGCAGTTCGTTGACATCGCAGATGCTCCAAGTGCGGACGAGGTCAGGAGTGCCACCTTTTGCATTTCCGGAGATAGTGCACCCGGACCCGACGGCTTCTCGGCCACCTTCTATCAAGCCTGCTGGCCCATTGTGGGGCCGGAGATAGTGGAAGCAATCAGACAGTTCTTCAGAGGGGCCTTCCTGCCAAGGAGCATCACGGCCACAAGCATAGTCCTTATCCCAAAGAAGGCATCGCCGGAGTCATGGACCGACTACCGACCCATTAGTCTCTGCAATGTTCTAAACAAGATCATTACCAAGGTACTCACCTCTCGACTCTCTCCTTTCCTCCCACAGGTCATCTCCCCAAACCAAAGTGGATTTGTCAAAGGTCGGCTCCTTAACGACAACGCACTTCTGGCTCAAGAGATGTTCCATGAGCTTGCTAGATGCTCCCCAGCGCCTAATGTGGCAGTAAAGATTGACATGGCTAAAGCCTATGATAGGGTCCAATGGCCATTCCTCTTCAAAGTTTTACGCCGTATGGGTTTCCCGGATTCATGGATTTCACTTATGGAGAGGTGTATTGGGTATTGCTGGTTCTCGGTCCTTGTTAACGGGGCACCCTCGGGCTTCTTTAGATCAACTCGAGGACTTCGGCAAGGAGACCCGATCTCCCCCGCTCTGTTCGTAATCGCTGCGGACTACCTGTCCCGAGCATTAGATAAGCTCATCCTCGGCCAAAAGGACATGACGTTCAAAGCCTCCCGGAGATGCATGGAGATCAGCCATCTAGCCTATGCGGACGACATTATCATCTTCACTCAAGCGGCGGCAAATCCTATGCGCCGGCTAAGAGCCTGTCTCGAAAAATATGAAAGAGTCTCCGGCCAACAAGTCAGCCTCGCCAAGAGTAATTTCTATATTGCCGAGGCCCATGAGCATTGGGCAAACTCGATCCAGGCGGAAGGAGGCTTCTCTAGAGGGGCCTTTCCTTTTCTCTATCTCGGAGTCCCTATCTATCGTGGTGCCAAACGCACGGACATGTTCCTATTTCTACGGGAAAAGATTGCAAGAAGGATCTCAGGATGGGCACACCGTCACCTATCCTTTGGAGGAAGGCTTACGTTGATTAAGAGCACTCTTGAAGCGATCCCCTTGCACATCTTTCAAGCCGTCGAGCCCACGGCCGGTACCCTCAAGCAACTTGATCAACAAATGGCCCGATTCTTTTGGGGGTCTACGAATGAAAAGAAGCGGACCCATTGGATTGGATGGGAACAAATGTGCCGGCCCACTGATGAAGGAGGCCTTGGGATCCGAAAAACTATGGAGGTCCTCCGCGCCTTCAATATCAAACTTTGGTGGCGCTTTCGGGAGCAAAACTCCCTTTGGGCAAGATACATGATGGCAAAATATTGCTCCAACTCCACACCGCTCACCTTGAGATTGCCGAGCAGGAGTAGCCCTACGTGGAGAAGGCTCTCAAGAGCATGGCCCCTCGCGCAACCGCACATAAGATGGCTAGTGGGACAAGGGGACATCTACTTCTGGGATGACATTTGGCTTGGCGATAGCCCTCTGAGGGAACTTAGTCTTGATGATAGGGGAAGACCTACCACCCGGGTCTCGGAGTTCATTACAAATGGTGGTTGGGATGTGCCCAAGCTTCAACTCCTTCACAATCAGGCCGGCCTTCCTCAGCATGTTATCAATGGCATCATTAATACACCGATCCTCCATGACGAACAGGATATCCTGAGGTGGAACCTCTCTAAGCATGGGGAATTCACGGTGGCTTCGACATGGGACACACTTCGAGGACGAAACCCGATCATCCATGGTTTGGGGGATGTTTGGAAGGTAGGCCTCACCAACTCAATAGCCATCTTTATCTGGAGGCTTCTCTCCAATCGGGTGCCGGTTGACACGAAACTTCAGTGGCGGGAGATTGAGCTAGCCTCTAAGTGCCAATGCTGCCCCCACAGACCGAACACTGAGTCACTCCAACACCTCTTCATCCAGGGATATGGAGCTCGTAGAGTATGGAGTGAGTTCGACGGCTGGTTCACAGGGCCGTTCCCCCGCATCCATATCAATGACACAATCCCTACGAGAATCGAAGTGTGGGCGCGAAGGTGCCAACAGCCGAACAAGAAACATCTTAGCCGAGCTACTCCATACCTCATCCTTTGGTTTATCTGGTCGGAGAGAAACAGGAGCCGCCACCAAGGCACACAGTTTAAACCACAAAACGTGGTATGGCAGGTCCACATGTTCATTCGAAATGCTATGTCTAATGGAAGCTTGAAGCCGAAACATTGGAAGGGAGTTAAACTTGGAATCAATATTCCCCAACAAGCGGCGGCAATCAGGGCGCTACCCCTAGCCATGGCAATCAAATGGAACCCCCCGGATCAGCCGTGGATAAAGCTCAACACGGATGGCTCCTACAATGAAGCGAACGGCAGAACAGGGGCTGGAGGGATTATTCGAGACCACTCGGGTAAGATGCTCGCCGCCGTCAGCACACCCCTTGAAGCCCACTCGGATTTAGAAGCGGAGCTGTTGGCCATGATTCACGGGCTAAATATAGCCAAGGAATTCGGCCTACCAATCTGGATTGAGTCAGATGCAGAGCAAGCAATCAAATTGGTCAATGGGACAGGATGGGGCCCGGCACTAGCTCGGCAAGCGGTGGCGCAACTAACCATTCTCAAACGCCATCTCAATTTCCGAGCCACCTTCATACACAGGGAGGGGAACAAAGCGGCGGACTTCCTTGCGAAAATGGGGCTAGTCCAAGACAGTGGCCTACGAATGCACTACAACTCAGCACCGAGAGAACTGTTGGACTTGGTTAGATTGGACGAGATGGGAGTGTCGCACATCCGAAACCTAGACGGGGACGGGCATCAAAGTTGATCATGAGACGATGGGAGACACTAGTGACTAGCTTTTTGGTTAATTGTATTTTGGAAAGGAGTATGATGAGGTCCGAACTTTGTGGGATCGGACCGCATACTACTCTTGAATTTGTTACGGCACACCACTTTTGGGTGTGGCCACGCCTTGTAATTATCACTTTTGGAAATATAGGGATGAGGGACCCACGAACCCTCCACCGTAGAGGTGTTTGAAAAAAAAAAAAAAAAAAAAAAAAAAAAAAAAAAAAAAAGTTGAGCTTAACAACGGAAAAACATCCTAATCCATACAAGCTACAATGGCTTAATGAATGTGGAGAAATTCGAGTGACTAAGCGAGTTCTAATTTCTTTTTCAATTGGCAATTATAAAGATGATGTTCTTTGTGATGTTGTGCCAATGCATGCAAGTCACATTCTTTTGGGGAGGCCATGGCAGTTTGATCGTAGGGTGATTTATGATGGATTTGACAACCACTATACCTTCAAGCACAACAACAAGTCTATTATGTTTGTCTTATTGACACCTCAACAAGTTCAAGAGGACCAATAGAAATTGTCACAAGCAAGGAGAGCTCGTGAGGTTGAGAGAAAAAAAATTGAGGGCATTGAAAAAGAGTCGAGTGAAAAAAAGAGTCGAGAGAAAAGTAAGAATGAGAGAAAAAAAGGTGAGGGCATTGAAAAAGAGTCAAGTGAAAAGAGTCCGAATGAAAAAAAGAATTTTTATGTGGGAGCAAAAGAAATAAAGAGTGCAATAGTTGAAAAAGAGAGTGTTTTCATCTTCGTGTACAAACAGTCTTTGTTTACCACTAATGAATTAACCACTTCTTTGCCAAGTACTTTTGTCTCTTTTACAAGAATTCGAAGATATTTTTCCAGTGGAAGAATCAAGTGGATTACCTCCATTAAGAGGTATTGAACACCAAATTGACCTTGTTCCCGGGGCAGTTCTACCAAACCGACCAGCCTATAGAGCCAATCCCGAAGAGACTAAGGAAATTCAAAGGCAAGTGCAAGAGTAGTTGGACAAAGGAAAAATCCGTGAGAGCATGAGTCCATGTGCTGTTCCGGTAATTGTTGTTTCTAAGAAAGATGGATCATGGAGGATGTGCATCGACTGCCGAGCAATCAACAAAATCACGGTAAAGTATCGCTATCCTATTCCTAGGCTAGATGATATGCTTGATGAATTGCATGGATCTGTTGTGTTTAGTAAGATCGATTTGAAAAGTGGTTATCATCAAATTCGAATTAGAGAAGGAGACGAATGGAAAACAGCCTTTAAAACAAAATTTGGTCTATATGAGTTGTTAGTAATGCCTTTTGGTTTAACTAATGCACCAAGTACTTTCATGAGATTGGCAATATAGAAATTACTTTAACCAACGCTCTCGCCTCTCTCTAGTTTCTCTCTCTAAGTCTTGCACGCACCAAAACGGTCACCGACGGCCACCACCGTCGTACGGTACACCCGGCACTCCCTCTACCACTCTAGGGGGTCCGGACACCACCAAACGGTCACCAGCGACCTCCCCGCCGCAAACACCACCGAAGCGAAACGCGCCCTACACCTATGGAGGAACCCGACCCCAACGAGAGCCCCCCCCCCGGAGGCAATCTTTCAATCTGCCGAAGAGGCCATAACAAATGCTTCCATATTCAAGAAGGAAGCTCGGAGGAGCGTTGGTGAGCACTTGAGGCTGAGGAGGTCCACTCCAAGGCCGACCATGAAAGGCATAGGGAATAAACGGTCCAGCAGTACTCCCTCCCCATCGACCAAGCCGAAATTTAAGAGAGCCGCAGCTAAAGAAGAAGAAGAGGACATAACAAGGAGCTCTAAGTATAAGAAAAATCTCTTGGAGGAGCTAAATTTGGGCAAGGTTATGTCCGGCCAAGGGTTGGACGAGGAAGATGACAACAAACCGAAGGAAGGGGGGAAGTCTATTCCGATGGAGCCCGAACTCTCATCTCTAGACGTGAAGAACTCTTCGCCTGAAGGAGCACTTTCCGGCGATGGAGCAGCCACGGCGGCGCCGGAATCGGCTCATGACCCCGACGGTGTTGAGGTCTTCGTCGGTGAAGCCATGGCTAAGGATCCTCATGCTCCAAGGCCCGTGGTAAAGGGTACAACCGAAGTACAAGTGTCCTTGGGGGATGTGGAAGTCAAACTGCCCGAAATGGATACAACAACAAAATCACTTTCTGAAAGTAGTTTGGTGGCTCCCCAAACCGAGCCATCACATGATGAACTAGCCGTTGCAGCCTATGTATTGCCAAAAAACGACCCCATCTTGAACCTTGTGTCCCTAGACAAACGGAGATGCTAGACTCCGTGGCGGCGCAACCGCTTTGCGTCGACAACCAGCCGGTGGTCCGTACCGAGAATGCCGGACCGTGCTTTCAACTTCCATGGGTGCTCGGTCCGTCCTCGGAACCCCCCTTCGCTGCTACTGGCCCATCATTGGAGGATTTCCCTTCTCTTGAACGCGGTAGAACAAGGAAAATTCGTGATGTGTTCGAAAATGGTCGACCGCATCCGAGCTGGCAACCAAATCTCGACGAGCACCCCTCCCGGGATGTCGACCCGGAAATACCCCAAATTGACACAATAATGACTAAATTTACCGAGGCCCACGGACCCCAAGGTGCGGCTTGTGCCGAGAAAAATGGTAATGCATGGGTGGCTCGGAACAAGAACCCATTAACAAACTCTCGGTCCGAAGGAGATGCGGCGGCCGTGGGAAACTCAAGCGCTCCGAAGACCATGGCTGATATGGTCCGGGAATCCCCGAGCCTCGAAGGGCCGAAGGTCTTCGAACCGGAGAAGATCCAAAGCGTCGGCCTTGCAACTATGTCAAACGGCATCCCGGCAATCTATTTCTCCGGATCGGAAATCCAAAAGTTAGCCACGAGCCTTGGTCATGCCATTTGTTGGTAAGTTCTCTCACTCCATTCCCGCTTCACATCACATACAAAAGGCTTTAGATAATATCAAATTTAGCCGTGGTTTCACTTCGAAATACATTAATGCCAAGCATATTCTTGTTCAATTTGAGGACATGGCGGATTATGCCCGATTGCTAAGTGGACCGAAAGGTACTCCGGTGTGGTTCATTGATCGTCACCCCATGAGAGTTTTCAAATGGTCCCCGGATTTTGATGCATATTGCGAGTCCCCGGTTGCGGCAATTTGGTGCAATCTTATCGGTCTCCCTATTCACCTTTTCGACCATGCTGCCCTATTTGCCATTGGCAAACTTCTTGGCAACCCTATACAAGTTGATCGGGCGACGGCCAACAAGTCAAGACTCTCATTTGCCCGTATCTGCATTGAGATTGACATCACAAAGCCTCCACCCGAGGAAATTATCCTAGATATTTGTGGCCGTGAGACGATACAACAAGTAAAGTGGGATAAGATCCCGGCCTATTGCTTGGAATGTAGGCATGTCGGCCATAGAAGTGAGGTTTGCTATGCGGCAGGCAAGGCGGAGCGACCCCCGAAGAGGAACTACAACAACGTTACACCGAAACAACATCACCATGGGGGCCATGGATTGCAAGGGGGAACCGTAATACCGAATCATAAGGACCGGACACATCAAGGGAAAGCTAAGGAAATGGAGGCACAACCGAGTAGGATCCGAAATACTAGTGTCCCCTTGAACCGGGAGTGGTCGGGGCTGGACATCATGGGCGAGTTGCAAGATGGGAGTGGCGCGGCGCCCGTCTCTCGAGCCGGGGATGAGGGACGAGGTGGCCGAGGGGGCTACAATCTTAGTAGAGGCTTGGCATTTAGATTCTTTCCCAGAGGAGGGGGTCGCGGGGGATCACATAGAGGCTATGCTGAGGGTCAGATTTCAGCCGACCCTGAGGGATCGAAGAGTGGCCAACTTGCGAAGACTAAGGATGGGGGTGAACAAGGGTCCCAAAACATCATGTCCGCCAATAGAAACTTTTCTCTTATGGAAAATGAGGGCTTTGGAGAGGACGAGCTAGAAAGGGAGGATGACTTGGATCATGAGATGCCTCCTAACATGGATAACATAGGTGCGAAGTCTCCCCTCAAGGAGATCGGCCTAGATGGTGATGGAGATGCTTTACCAATTGTCGCATTTCAAGGGGGGACTTCAAGCCCGCCGGGTAAGGACCTTTCTTGTTAATCATGTCATTCAATTTCTTATTTTGGAACGCTAGGGGGATCGCAAATGCGCCAACCCAAAACGTCCTCAGAAGAATAATTGACACCTATCATATTAATTTTCTTGCTATTTTGGAGCCTCTCACTACTCCAAACCCGGAGAGGTTCTCTAGAGCTCTAAGGCTGACCTTCAAATGTTCGAATTCGAATGGGAAGATCTGGATTTTTGTGGAGGAGGGAGCTACATTTGAGATTGAGGTGGACGCGGAGCAAATTCTCCATGGGAGGTTCTCCTGCCCTCGGCTTCCAAATCCTATCTTGATCTCGGCTGTATATGCCAAGTGCACTCGAGGGGAGAGACATGGTCTTTGGGACCAAATGAGAGAGATCGCGTGCATTGATGATGGTGTGCCCTGGATGATCGGGGGGGGACTTCAATACCATCCTCTCTCCCCGGGAAAGAGTTGGACGTAATACAAACCGCCAAGCGGAGATAAATGATTTTGCGGAAGCCATTGAGGAGTGTAGACTCCTTGACCCGGGCTATGATGGCTCGGAATTCACTTGGGCCAAAAATGGGCTGTTCGAAAGGTTGGATAGGGTGATGGTGAACGAAGCATGGGCCCAAGAGTTCGAGGGAACAAGAGTGACCAACCTCCCTCGAGTCTCCTCCGACCATGGGCCGGTCCTAGCTCGATGTAAGCTGATGAAGTCCCCAACAGGGGGGAGGGCCTTCCGATTCCAAAATATGTTGCTAAGGCACGAGGGGTTTGCTGATTTTTTGCGTGAAAATTGGGCGCACCCTACCGAGGCGTACGGGCTACTAAATCTTCAAATCAAACTTTCAAGGCTCAAAAAGGCCCTCAAAGTGTGGAACAAGGAGGTGTTTGGGAATGTTCATATTAACCTCAGAAATCTCGAGGAAAGCATTGCCGTGGCCCAAGCCAAATTTGAAGAGGAGCCAACACCGAGAAACAGAACGGAGATCAACAAGCTCATTGCTAACTACATCCGATCGCTTAAAATGGAGGAAGATTTTTGGCATCAGAAGGTGACTTTGAGGTGGCTTGCGGAAGGTCATAACAACACCAGGTTCTTCCAAAGCTGGGTCAAACAAAAAAGGACCAGGTTGAGAATCCATAGGATTGAAGAGAATGGACAAGAGCTTACGGATGAAACGGAGATTAGGAACTCGGCAGCCAACTTCTTCCAAGGCCTTCTCGCGCCTGAATGTCCGGATCTTGCCGTCCCGGACCATGACCTCCTACATCACCTGCCTCCCTCGGATCAACTGGAAGACCTCACCAAGACTCCGGGTTCGGAAGAAATTAAACGAGCCGTCTTTGATATTTCTGGAAACAGTGCGCCGGGGCCGGATGGCTTTACGGCTACCTTCTTTCAAGCTTGCTGGGAGACCGTAGGGCCGGATGTGGAGGGAGCCATCGACCAATTCTTTCTCGGGGCGTTCCTTCCTCGAAGCATCACGGCTACGAGCATCGTGTTAATCCCTAAGAAGTCAGTCCCTAGGACTTGGGGGGATTACCGGCCCATGAGCCTTTGCAACGTTATCAATAAGGTAATCACAAAGATACTTGTTAAAAGGCTAACGCCGTTTTTACCACAGGTTATCGCCCCCAACCAAAGTGGCTTCGTGAAAGGAAGGCTCCTAAACGACAATGTGCTTTTGGCGCAAGAAATGTTCCACGAGTTAGCCAGATGCTCCCCAGCCCCAAATGTTGCGATTAAGATTGATATGGCTAAGGCTTACGATCGGGTTCAGTGGCCATTCTTACTTAAAGTCCTTAGTAGGATGGCATTCCCGGATGATTGGATTTCGCTGATTGAAAGATGCATTAGCACATGTTGGTTCTCCGTTCTAGTAAATGGTGCGCCAGCAGGCTTCTTCAAATCCTCGCGAGGATTGCGTCAAGGAGACCCCATCTCCCCAGCCTTGTTTGTGATCGCGGCGGATTACCTCTCGAGAGCTCTTGATAAGCTTATTTTGGGGCAAAAGGGAATGACTTTCAAGGCGACTCGGAGATGCATGGAGATCAGCCACCTTGCGTGTATGCCGACGACATCATCATTTTCACGCAAGCGGACGCGACCCCATTGAGGAGACTTAGAGCTTGTCTTGACCACTTCGCGGAAGTTTCGGGGCAGCAAATTAATCTTGGCAAGAGCAACTTTTATATTGCCGAGAAACATGAAGGATGGGCGAATGCAATACAGAGTGAAGGAGGCTTCTCCCGAGGTACCTTCCCCTTCCTTTACTTGGGAGTTGTTCCTCTCTATCGTGGTGTAAAACGCACAAATATGTTCATGTTCCTCCGGGAGAAGATCGCCTCTAGGGTCTCAGGATGGGCCCACAGACATCTATCTTTTGGGGGACGCCTAACGCTCATCAAGAGCACCCTTGAGATTGTGCTGATCCACATCTTCCAGGCTATTAAACCAACGGCCGGGGCTCTGAAGCAACTTGATCAACAAATGGCTCGATTCTTTTGGGGCTCTACCTCCGAGAAGAAAAAGACAGACTGGATCGGTTGGGACCAAATATGCCGACCTACTTCTGAGGGAGGACTCGGTGTACGGAAGTTTAAGGAAGTGTTACGCGCGTTCAACCTCAAATTGTGGTGGAGATTTCGGAAGCAAAACTCCCTGTGGGCCAAGTATATGATGGCTAAATATTGTGATAAGACCTCCCCCCTTGCTGCAAGACCCACGAGCAGAAATAGCACCACGTGGAGAAGACTATTGAGGGTCCGGGGCCAAGCTCAACCACATGTTCGGTGGCTGGTGGGGCTCGGAAATATCTACTTTTGGGATGACATATGGCTTAATAACACGGTCATCAGGGATGCTTGCCTGGATGATAGGGGAGACCCCCGCACCCTTGTGGCGGACTTTATCAAAGATGGAGCATGGGATGAGCCGAAACTACAAGTCTTACATGAGCAAGCCGGTCTGCCGCGATGGATCATCTCAACAATCCTTGCCACGCCAATCATCCCCGGGAGGCCGGACATTCCAAGATGGAAACTCTCTAGTTCGGGAGGTTTTTCACTCGTGACAACATGGGAAACTACGCGGAGCCGAGGGCGGATCATCCACGGCTTAGCCGATGTGTGGAAGGCGGGCTTAACTTCATCCATCTCTATCTTTATTTGGAGACTCCTTTCCAATCGTATACCGGTGGATTCTAAACTCCAATGGCGGAAAATGGAGTTGGCTTCCAAATGCCAATGCTGCCTTGTTAGACCAGCCATCGAGTCCCTACAACACCTATTTGTTCAAGGCGAGGGAGCTACAAAAGTTTGGAGAGAATTTGACTCTTGGTTCACGGGGGCGTCCCCCCCCTCCGATTCAATGACACCATCCCGGAGAGAATTGAGGTATGGTCTCGCCGAACCCAGCAGTCGGGTAAGATGCATCTATCCCGAGCCATGTCGTACCTTGTCTTTTGGTTCCTCTGGGCGGAACGAAATAGGAGTCGACACCAATCGGTCCAATTTAAGGCCTATAATGTAGTTTGGCAGGTACAGATGTTTATCCAGAACAGCTTGGCCATTGGTAGATTGAAACCCAAACATTGGAAGGACGTGCACATGCGAATCGCCGTCCCGAGCCATGCGGATATCAGGAGGTCGCGGCCGCTTGTTATGCCGATTAAGTGGAATCCTCCAGATGCGCCATGGATAAAACTTAACACTGATGGGGCGTTTGTTGAAGAGTCAGGAAAAGCGGGAGGGGGCGGAATTGTCCGATACCATGAGGGCAAGGTACTTGCAGCCTTCGCCACCCCACTTGAAGCCCACTCAGCCCTTGAAGCGGAGCTCTTGGCTATCCACCATGGCCTTGTACTTGCCTCGGAATTCAGGCTCACAATTTGGGTTGAATCGGATGCGGCCCAAGCCGTTAGACTTCTCAATGGACCAGATTGGGGTCCGGCCCATGTGTGTTGTGCCATGGCTTTTCTTGCCAATCACAAGAGTAATCTTACCATCTGGGTGTCCTTCATTCATCGGGAGGGGAACAAGCCAGCGGACCTCCTTGCAAAGATGGGCCTTAATGGAGATGAGTATCAACGTATGCATGGAGGCTCCCTACCGAGACTTCTTAAAGCTATGCTCCGGCTGGACAAGATGGGAGTCCCCAACCTCCGCGTCCAAGAAGAAGACCCTGCTCCACCTCGATAGCCCTACCGATCGGACCCACCGAACCGTGCGCAAGATCGGATACCATAGAGTACGTTGGTGTCGGGCCAGCCATGGCGTGTCCCCGTCCTACTCTATAGTGCATCTTTTAATTTTGTGTTGCCATGTACCTCTTGTGTATAATTTTTTTTTTTTTTTTTTTCCAACACACCCCAAAGGGCGGAGGGTTGAGGCGGACCCACACCTGTGCATTACTAAAACCATTGATTACAAACAAACATACACCGAGTCGCCCAAAAGTGACGACTCGCCAAGGCATGACAAATTAGAGTACAACGAGGGCCTCCCTAACAACTAGAGGTGGTCATCTATATACTCTCAAAATCCAATTACCATTTGATACAACCTTTATATCCCCAACACTTCAATCCATCACCTAGCTAAGGCCCGCAATAGGGATACCTCCGCTAGGCACATGCTCTCCTGGATCAAGGTCCTCGATGTGGCCCTCGATCTCCCGGTTGGGGCGCCCACATGCTACACTCATGGAGCGAAAGCTCGCATCATTCGCACCCGATGAGACACTCCCAAATGTCACCGTAACAACATTCTCCTTCAAATGCCAATCATCCACGTGTGGAGCCTTGGTGTGCATATCGCCCTCATGCACTTTTCCTTTCCTCCTCCTCGACACCAATTGGAAGCCATCCTCATCCACATTTGGGTGACTCCTACTAGCCACTCTTGACTTCGACGATCCCGCACCCAATGTACCCTCGATGTGCTCCGCGTGGTTGTTACAATCTTTGGACTTCTCCAACTGTCCAATGGACGATGGAGTGCCATTCGCCTTTGGGCGCCACTCACGGTGGATGATCTTGGCGGCATGGCTTGAAAGGTTCTCCTTGTATGATGCTCGGCGACCCTTGTCTCTACCCCGAGACTTCCTTCCCGCTGCATGGCAATCCCCTTTCTCATGCCCAACATGTTTACAATTATCACAAAATAATGGAATACGGTCCCATGCCACTTTGTACCTCGAGTCTTTGCCTCGGATATTAAGGATGATCTCATCCGTCGAGGGAGTAGAGATGTCAATCTCTACGCAAATCCTTGCGAAGGAGAGTCGGCTTTGATGAATTGTGGCATGATCGGCTTGTAGTGGCTTGCCAAGGAGCTTACCGATTGCCAAGAGGGCCGATTCCTCATAGAGATGAGCCGGTATACCAATTATGTTGCACCACACGGCAACAATTGGCGACTCAAAGAACGTGTCAAAATCCGGTGCCCACTTGAACACCCTCATCAGATGGCAATCAACATACCAATTCGGACTCCCATTAGGGCCATTTAGCACCTTAGCATAATCGGTCACCTCTTGAAATTGGAGTAAAATATGCTTAGCATTCAAGTATTTCCATGTGAATGCTCCAACTAGCCCCATGCCACTAAGACTTTTTTGAATTTGGGTTGTGGACGGGAGTGAATAGGAGAACTTCCCGACAATAGCTAGCCCTAGCTTCTCCGAGAGAAAATCCGTTTCAAAATCGGAAAAGGAGAGCGATGGCGTACCTTCAAAAGAGCCGGCTGTACCCAAAGGCTTGGTCTTGCCGTCGTCCAAGGGGATTGGCTCGGACTTTCGATTTGGAGCCGATGAACCCTCCACGGCCCCGGTCCCCCCGCGGTTGGAATGATTCGTTGCCGCCTTCCACACATTCGCCGGCGGTGCCAGCGTTTCCGGCGAAGATTCCGTCGGTGCCAGCTTTTCCGGCGACGGCTCCGGCGGTTGTGCCACGGGGGCACGGTCTTCCATGCGTGCATCAGCCTCAAGGTGGAGGTAAGTAGCACATGGTATTGCTTGTGAGTATAAATTGTCATTTTCCCCATTTGGAGCAACACCTCCTTCCCCATGCAAAGTGGTCTTTGTTTCTACCTCTTTTTGCAAGTCACATGATTCCAACACATCACATGCCAACCCATCTTCTTGCCTAGGACCCATGTGATGTATTGTACTTGCACCGGTTGGGTGGTGGTCCAGCTCACTCCGGCTCGCCGGCGCCGGCGAAATTCCGGCCACCTCCTCGGAGTTGAGCATTTCCATTGCAATCTTCTTCTTCTTATCTTCCATATTTGATGTCGACTCTTTCGTCGGCTCATCTACCTCCCGGAAACTGGATTTGGCTGGTGGGTCCACTAGGTCGTCGTCCGAGATTCCGGCAGCAAAAAACCGCTCATGGTCGAGAAGGAGTAAGTGGCCCGTAGCTGGTTCGAAGGGACCCGGTTTCGCCATTTGAGCAAACGTGCTCATCATATACCCACCGGGAGGCTGCTCTCCTTCCGGGGACGCCGTCCCCTCATCATTTTCCCGGTCGAGTAGCTCTCCGGCCATTTCGAAGATCATTTTCTTCTTGATTCGACTAACCCCCGAAATTGTCTCAAGGCCTACGCGTTTCAGATCACGTCGGCCTCTCTCGGGGAAAGGAGTCCCGGCCCTCTTCGTCTTTGGCCGTGGGATGAAAGGGAGACTCCGTTCCGGCGAGCGGGGTGATTCGAACGTGAGAGATGAAACCGTAGCAGCCTCAACCGCCGGTTCTCCGTCGGCCTTCACCATAGTCGTGTCTAAAGCTTACATATCACCTCCCTCCAAGGGGAGGGAGGAAGAGGGGCGAATTCTAGAGAGAGGGGAGAGCTTCTCTCACTAACTCAAGATGGTCTTGGAGATTCCGCAGCTTTCCTTTTCCTTGAGGTTGGCATGAATGTTCTAGAGGAAAGGAAAGGTGCCCCTAGTGAAGCCTCCTTCCGCTTGGATCGAGGGTGCCCAACTACCTCTTGTGTATAATTGTCCGAACACTTTGTAATTTTGGGTTTCATTGGCAATATAGGGATGAGGGACCCATGAACCCTCCACCGTAACGGTGTTTGATAAAAAAAAAAAAGTACTTACATGAGATTGATGCACCATGTTTTGAGAAAATTCATTGGAAAATTTGTGGTTGTTTATTTTGATGATATTCTTGTCTATAGCAAAAATGTGGATGAACATCTTAACCATGTGCGTGCAGTTTTGGATACCTTACGAAAAGAATCATTGTACGCAAATCTCAAAAAGTGTTCTTTTTGCATGGATAAAGTTGTTTTTCTGGGTTTTGCTATAAGTGCTAATGGGATTAAAATGGAAAAGGAGAAGGTGAAAGCTATTTTAGAATGGCCAATTCCTCAAAATGTAGCACAAGTTAGAAGTTTTCATGGTCTTGCAAGTTTTTATAGGAGGTTTGTCAAGGATTTTAGTACAATTGCTGCACCTTTGAATGAGATTGTGAAAAATGAAGTTTGTTTTTATTGGGGAGAAAAACAAGAGCATGCTTTTAATCTCCTTAAAGAAAAACTTACAACTGCACCAATTCTTTCTTTGCCTAACTTTGATAACATGTTCGAGCTTGAATGTGATGCATCTGGAGTAGGCATAGGAGCTGTTTTGTTGCAGGATGGAAAGCCAATCGCTTACTTTAGCGAAAAGTTGAAAGGAGCTCAATTGAACTATCCAACGTATGACAAGGAGTTATATGCTTTGGTTAGAGCTTTGGAAACATGGCAGCATTACTTGTGGCCTAGAGAGTTTGTAATTCATACGGATCATGAATCTCTCAAGTACTTGAAAGATCAAGGTAAGCTTAGCAAGAGACATGTTAAGTGGGTGGAATTCATTAATCATTTCCCTATGTAATAAAATACAAAAAGGGAAAAGAAAACATTGTGGCTGATGCATTGTCTCGGAGGTACATTTTGATCACTACTTTGAGTTCTAAGTTGCTTGGTTTTGAGTTGATTAAGGAAATGTATGATTATGACCCGGACTTTTCTTCTATCTATTTAGCTTGTGAGCATGCTGCATTTGACAAGTTCTATAGGCATGATGGCTATTTGTTTAGAGAAAATAAACTGTGCATTCCTAAAGGTTCTATGCGTGAATTGCTTGAGCGTGAAGCTCATGGTGGTGGTTTAATGGGGCATTTTGGAGTCCATAAGACAATGGATGTTTTGCATGAACATTTCTTTTGGCCTAAAATGCATGTGGATGTTGAAAGAATTTGTAAAAGATGCATAATTTGCATGCAAGCCACGTCTAAATCACACCCACATGGTTTGTACAAACCGTTACCAATTCCTAGTGCACCTTGGGAGGATATTTCAATGGACTTTGTCGTTGGTTTGCCAAGAACAAAACGAGGTAGAGATTCAGTTTTTGTGATTGTTGATGGCACATTTTATTCCATGTCACAAAACTGATGATGCATCTCATATTGCTGATTTGTTCTTTAAAGAAATTGTCTGTTTGCATGGTGTTCCTAGATCAATTGTGAGTGATCAAGATGCTAAATTTGTGAGTCATTTTTGGCGTGTGTTGTGGAATAAGTTGGGAACTAAACTCTTGTTTTCTACTACTTGTCATCCACAAACAGATGGACAAACTGAACTAGTTAATAGGACTTTGTCTCAATTACTACGAACTTTAGTTAAAAAGAACTTGAAAAGTTAGGAGGAATGCTTACCTTTTGCTGAATTTGCTTATAATCGAAGTGTTCATTATGCTACTAACTTTTCTCCATTTGAAGTTGTGTATGGTTTTAATCCATTTAGTCCACTAGATTTGATTCCAATACCTATTGAAGAACGTGCAAGTCTTGATGGAAAAGCTAAGGCTGAAATGGTGAAAAGATTGCATGAAAGGGTAAGACTCAACATTGAAAAGAGGACAGAACAATATGCAAAGCAAGCCAACAAGGGTCGGAAATAAGTCATCTTTGAGCCGGGAGATTGGGTTTGGTTGCATATGAGAAAGGAGAGATTTCCTTCGAAAAGAAAGTCCAAGTTGCAGCCAAGAGGAGATGGACCATTCCAAGTGATAGCAAAAGTCAATGATAATGCTTACAAACTAGACTTACCTGGTGAGTTTAATGTAAGTGCTACTTTCAATATTTCTGATTTATCTCCTTATGTTGGTGAATTAGATTCGAGGACGAATCCTCTTGAAGAAGAAGGGAATGATGGAGACACAACCAAGCTGATCTACAAGGACAAGAAGATGGATCCATTGATCATTCCAAGTGGGCCAATTACAAAAGCTAGAGCTAAGAAGATAAAGGAGTCCATGTTGCTTTTAGTTGTTGAAATAAAAACCCAATTACAAGACCATTCTACATTGGGCCAAGTGGTGAATATTATTCAAGTTTGTGGGCAGCCCAAGACTTGAAGTGTGTAGTCACTACATATCACATTTTGGAGGCCAAAATTGATGATACATGATGCATTTTCGTCCAAGTTGGAGCAGCCAAAATGAAGGGTCTATTTTAGTTACATTTTATGTTAAATAACTGACTTTAGATATCCTAGAGTTACACCAAAGGTTTAGGAGTTACTTTTCTTTTAGTATGAGTCATTTTTAAGTGTCTTAAGTTGTACTAACGATGTGAGACTTTCAAGAGTCCATTCTAGCCTATAAATAGGCTTGTAAGCATGTCATTTGAAGACACCATTGATCAAATACGAAATAGACTTTGTCTTGTGAGTTGAATTCTCTTTGTAGAGGTTTTCACTTGTTTGGAACTTATCAAGATACTTTGAGCAAGTTCTTGTGGCGTTCAACCGTACCGAGGTTCTTGGCTGATCATGTAGCCATCGGGTCGAGGTTTTCTATGCTCTGGAAGTGGATCAAACCAGATTATCAATCAAGGGAGTCCGCTTCCAAACTTTGTATGTGGGGTTCTTGGATCAATATATCCAACGGGTCCTTCGTCGTATCCCAATCCTTATCACGGAATACCTCTTTGAACTTGCGGATTCCAAGGCCTCCCTCAGCAGTGGGACTGCAGATCTGGTCCCAACCTATCCAGTGTGTCTTCTTTTTCTCATTAGTCGAACCCCAGAAGAAGCGGGCCATTTGTTGATCCAACTGCTTGAGTGCACCACCCGTGGGCTCAATTGCTTGGAAGATATAGAGTGGGACCGCCTCAAGCGTGCTCTTGATTAGAGTGAGTCTTCCCCCGAAGGACAGGTGCCGATGTGCCCATCTTTAAATCCTTGCCGTAATTTTCTCCCGAAGGAACATAAACATATCCGATCGCTTAACCCCTCGGTAGATAGGGACACCAAGATAAAGGAAAGGGAACATACCTCTAGAGAAGCCCCCTTCCGTGTGAATAGAGTTCGCCCACCCTTCATGTGCTTCAGCAATATAGAAATTACTCTTGGCAAGGTTGATTTGTTGGCCCGAGACCTCAGCATAGTGGTCAAGGCACGCTCTGAGTCTCCTAAGAGATGTTGTGGCCGCTTGTGTGAAAATGATGATGTCATCGGCGTAGGCGAGGTGGCTGATCTCTAAGCTCCCCCGTGTGGCTTTGAAAGTCATCTCCCTATTCCCGAGAATGAGTTTGTCAAGAGCCCGCGAGAGATAGACAGCTGCAAGAACAAAAAGGCCGGGGGAGATGGGGTCGCCTTGTCTGAGCCCGCGGGTTGATTTGAAGAAACCTGTAGGGGCGCCATTAACGAGGATCGAGAACCAACAAGATCCTATACATCTTTCAATAAGTGCAATCCATGGCTCCGGGAAGCCCATTCGCTTGAGGACCCTGAGTAGGAATGGCCACTGAACTCGATCATAAGCCTTTGCCATGTCAATCTTTACTGCAACGTTCAGGGCCGGGGTACATCTTGCAAGCTCATGGAACATTTCCTGTGCGAGGAGCACATTGTCATTTAGCAATCTCCCTTTCACAAATCCACTTTGGTTTGGTGAGACGACGCGGGGTAGAAAGGGGGTGAGTCTCTTCATGAGGATTTTTGTGACCACCCTGTTGACAACGTTACATAGGCTGATGGGCCGATAATCTCCCCAAGTTTTGGGTGCCGCCTTTTTCGGTATAAGTACAATGCTCGTGGCCGTAAAGCTTCGGGGGAGATACGCGCCACCAAAGAAATGCCTAACCGCATCCACTACATCCGCCCCCACGTGCCCCAGCATGCTTGGAAGAAGGTGGCCGAGAACCCATCCGGGCCGGGTGCACTATTTCCCGAGATGTCAAAAATCGCTCGCTTAACTTCATCCGCATCTGGCGGTTTAGGGAGGTCTTCCAGTTGCTCCGAGAAGGGAAGTTGGTGCAAGAGGTCAAGGTCCGGTTCAGCGAGCTCCGGGTAGTTAGGCGCAAGGAGATTTTGGAAAAAGTCCACTGCCGAGTCTCTGATTTCACGGTCATCCGTGAGTTCCCTCCCATTGACATTAATCTTGTGAATTCTCAATCGAATCTTTTTTTGCTTCACCAAACTTTGGTAGAACCTCTTCCAGCCATCTCAGGGCTGCCTTTTAACGCCAATGTACTCGGCGATCTGCTTGTTAATCTCCATTCTGTTCCGGGCCGAGGGGTTCTCTTCAAATTCATATTGTGCCACGGCGATGTTCTCTTCACATGTTTTGAGGTTGGCATGGATATTCCCAAAGACCTCTTTGTTCCACCGTTTGAGCGTTTTCTTAACCCTAGTTAGTTTGATCTTCAAGTTGAGAAATCCCCCGGCCTCCGTAGGGGCCATCCAATCCGTTTGCACCAGATCGGCAAACCCTTCATGCCTAACCCACATGTTTTGGAATCGGAACGCTCTGCCACCCTCTTGAATTGGTCGGTAGTTTGCCTCTAACTAGGACCGGCCCGTGGTCCGAGGCTACTCGAGGGAGGTTTGCGACCCTTACCGCGTCAAAGAGAGGCGCCACCATCTCGCTAACCAGCACCCTATCCAGCCTTTCCAAGAGGCCATTTTTAGCCCAAGTGTAATCCGCTCAATCAAAGCCTGGATCTAGAAGTCTACAATCTTCGATGGTTTCGGCAAAATCAATCATTTCCATGTGCCGATTTGTATCACTGCCCATCCTATCTCGAGGGGAAAGGATGGTATTGAAGTCTCCCCCGATGATCCACGGCACTCCCTCCGCCATTTGAGCAATAAATCTCATCTTATCCCATAGAGCCAACCGTTCCCCTCTCGAACATTTCGCATAAACAGCCGAGATCATGATGGGGTTAGAAAGTCTAGGACACATGAATCGTCCGTGTAAGAGCTGATCCGAATCATCTTCAACTTCGAAATCCGCCCCCTCCTCCACGAAGATCCAAATTTTCCCATTGATGTTCGAACCCTTGTAGTGCATCCCCAACACCTTTGAATACTTGTCCGGATTTGGAGAGGTAAGGGGCTCCATTACTGCAAGAAAGTGAATATTATGAGAATAAATTAATCTTTTTAGGACGTTTTGGGTTGACGCATTCGCAATCCCCCTAACGTTCCAAAACATAAAGTTTATTGACATGATTAACAAGAGAGGTCCGTACCCGGGGGTTTGAAAACCCTCCTTGAAATTCGGTGATTTGGAGACCATTCTCGGCATTGCATGTCTCGGCCTCCGTAATCATAGGATTGTCTCCGTCCTCGGCTCCATTGGGAGGGTCATCCTTTTCCCAATCTGCCATTTCTTCATTCTCCTCAAAGTCCTCCCGAGCCATAAGGGAGAAATATCGGTTGGTACTCATGTGATTTTTCGCCTCTTGTTGTTCGGCCCTTTCAAGATCAAAATGAAGGAACCCGCCTTTCGGCTGCCCTAGATCACCCGATGCCGAGGGTGTAGCGTGCCGGCTCGAGCTTGATCCTCTCGCCGAACCCCCTCGCCCACCTCCGAAAGAGGAAGATCTAGTGAGCGATCCCCTATCATGTTTGGATCGGAGGTGACCATTTCGGTCCACCTCGTCCGAGAAAATGACCAAGTCCGCACCACCGACGTCTTGCATGTCTTCCATGAAGTCCGGACCCGACCAATTTGGTTCATTATGTTCGAGCGCCCTCAAGTTCGCCCGTGAGTTGCTTTCCTTGGTCTTGTTCTTCCCTTGTTGTTTCCATTCCTTGTTACTATCATTTTGCCTCAGCTCCTCATTAGCTTTCTTGTCCCCGTGTCCCCCGGATTGCGGCTGTTTTGGTGGGAGTATGTTATAGTTGCGCTTTGGAGGCCGGACCGTTTTCCCTGCCGCATAACAAACCTCACTATTATGGCCGACATGCTTGCACTCCATGCAATAAGACGGTATCTTATCCCATTTCACTTGTTGCACCGCCGTGCGTCCACATATATCAAGGATGATCTCATCGGGAGGTGGTTGTGTAATGTCAATTTCGATGCAAATCTTCGCAAATGACAATCTTGACTTGTTGGCCGTTGCTCTATCAACCTGGATCGGTGTACCAAGGAGCTTCCCAATGGCATAGAGGGCCGATTGATCAAAGAGGTGGATCTGCACAGGCTGCATCACTTGCATTAGAGAGAGAAGCTCTCCCTTCTCTCTAGAATTCGCCCTCTCTTTCTCCCTCCCCTTCGAGGGAGGTGAAATGTGATTGTTGCATCCCACAAATGGTGAAGTCCGGTGATAAGTCCTCAGAAGGGGATGCCGCGGCCTTGGTTCACACGGCGCAGCCCCTCAACTCGCCGGAATGGAATTTCAACTCAATTGCACGGCCAAAAACAAAACGGGTTGGCACACCGCACCCGGAGAAGTCACGATGCGCCCTCATATGCGTCGGGCTAGAAGTTAGTTCGGTGGTTAGTAGGGCTAAGAAAACGATGGTCTTTGAAATGGCTGATTGTCTCTTCGCCAAACACCATGGAGAAGATAAGAGGCCGCCGGAAAATGAGCAAGCCCTCATTGGGGAGATGTTGAGCTCTTTAGCTCAAATGGCAAAGGATGGGAGTGCGCCGGCTGGTGGAAGGGATAGAACTGCCGGCGAGGGGGTGGCCGGAATGTCACCGGCGCCGGCTGGTCGGAGTCATGAGGATCCGCGCTTGGAGTGTGAGTTGGTCAACAATGTGGACATTGCAAGTACAATCTCCCACGTGAAGAGGCATGGGGATGGGTTGGCATGTGATGGTTTGGATGCATGTGACTCACACAAGGAGAAAGAGAAAAAGGCCACTTTACATGGGAAAAAATATGATAGTCCATGTGTGGAAGGTGCCATTTTGAATTCAAAATCAGCACCTTGTGCTATCCATCTCCCTTTTGGCAACGATGGAGGTAAGGGGGACCGCACCCCCGACGCATGGGGACGGCCAGCTGCCACGAAGGTATCCCATCTCTCTCCTTTACCGATTTAGAAACGGAATATCTCTCGGAAAAACTAGGATTAGCCATAGTCGGGAAGTTCTCCCATTCGCTCCCTACTACGCCTCAAATTCAAAAGAGTGTTGTGGGCATGGGGTTAGTTGGCTCTTTCACTTGGAAATACTTGAATGCTAAGCATATCTTACTCCAATTCCAAGATGTGGCTGATTATGCCAAGGTGTTAAATGGTCCTAATGGAAATCCGGTATGGTATATTGATATTCATCCGATGAGGGTGTTCAAATGGGCACCGGATTTTGATACGTTCTTCGAGTCGTCGATCGTTGCCGTGTGGTGTAATATCATGGGAGTCTCGGCCCACCTATTTGAGGAATCGGCCCTCATGGCGATCGGCAAGCTCCTAGGCAAGCCGTTGCAAGCGGATCATGCCACAATCAATCAAACCCGGCTCTCCTTTGCTAGGATACGTGTGGAGATTGATATCTCCAACCCCCCGACGGAGGAGATCATTCTAAACATTCTAGGCAAAGAATCAAGACACAAAGTGGCATGGGATCGTATCCCATTGTTTTGCAAGAATTGTAAGCATGTTGGGCATGTCATTGATGAATGTTATGCATTGGGAAGGAAGGGACGAGCAGGAGGCAAGGTCCACCAAGCATCAACAAAGGTGTTCCATCCTAGCCATGTCCCCAAGACCATTCGCCGAGAGTGGCATCCAAAAGCGGCGACTAGGGTTGGCACCTCACCGAACAGTGACCACACGAAAAAGGAGAACGAAAGTGACAACCAAGAGGAGAACAAGGAGGGCACAATGGATGCTGATCCGCGGAGCTCTAGAGCGTCCTTTGGGAGTCAACCAAGTGTGGATGAGGATGGGTTCCAATTGGTGTCACGGAAAAGGAAAGGCAAGGATCGTAGGCAAGGATCGTAAGGGAGAAACGCACTCGAAGGCTCAACACATTAATCACTGGCGCTCAAAGGACAATGTGGCTATGGTTTCATTTGATCGAGATGAACCTAGCGCGAACGAGCCAAGCACTTGCTCAATGAGTGTCTCATGTGGGCTCCCCGACCGGGAGAAGGAAGGCCTCATCGAGGAACTTGATCCGGGAGTGATTATCCATCGCGGGGGTATCCCTATTGCGGGTCTCAATTGAGGGATGGAGTTATGTTTTGTGATGGGAAATCCAGTGATGTTAATTGTAATAGATTGCTAAGAGTACATTGATCACCACTCTAAATGATAGGGAGGCCCTCGTTGTACTCTAATTGGTTGTTGCGAATTGTCACTTTCGGGCGATTCGGTGTTTTGATTGTCCGTTGCAATTGACTTTGGTAATGCACAGGTGTGGGTCCGTCTTAACCCTCCACCCCCGTGGTGCTTTAAAAAAAAGATCAAAGAGGTGGATCGGGAGTCCAATCAAGTTGCACCACACAGCCGCGATTGGGGATTCACAATACGCGTCAAAGTCCGGCGACCATTTGAAGACCCTCATCGGGTGTCGGTCAATGAACCACACCGGTGTGCCTTTGGGGCCACTAAGGAGTCGAGCATAGTCCGCCAAGTCCTCGAATTGCACAAGGATATGCTTAGCATTAATATATTTCCAAGTGAAACCTCGGCTAAATTTAATGTTATTTAGAGCTTTTTGAATTTGATGCGAAGCCGGAATAGAATGAGAAAACTTACCTACAATAGCATGGCTGAGGGATGTGGCCAACTTTTTGATTTCTGCCCCGGAAAAGTAGATTGATAGAACACTATTGGATGTAGAAGCAAAGCCGATATTTTGGATGTTCTCCGGAAGGAAGACTTGCGGCCCATCATTGTTCGACTTGGCCCGCACCATATCAGCCATGGATTTGGGTATGTTGGTGTTCCTTTCCTTCGCCTCGTTACCACATTTGGGATAGGTACTTCTCGGGTTGTCTTGCGGTCCCGCTCCATGTTTCGCCTCATTATGTGCTCCTTCGGGGGGGTTCCCTTCATCCATTGTTACGTCGGGCGGCTTCGGCGTCTCCAACTCTATCTCGGGTCCCTTCGAGCGTGCCGGGTCCATGCCCTCGTCCACGGATGGGGGAGTCTCTCGGAGCTTAAGGGGAATTGGGTTGAACCTCGGCCAGGCCACCCGCTCTTGCGCCGGTCCGGATTCAAATGTGGCTCGGAGTTTTTTTTTTTTTTAATCAAACACACCCCAATGGGCGGAGGTTGAGGCGGACCCACACCTGTGCATTACCAAAACCATTGGTTACAAACAAACATACACCGAGTCGCCCAAAAGTGACGACTCGCCAAGGCATGACAAATTAGAGTACAACGAGGGTCTCCCTAACAGCTAGAGGTGGTCATCTATATACTCTCAAAATCCAATTACCATTTGATACAACCTTTGTATCCCCAACACTTCTATCCATCACCTAGCTAAGGCCCGCAATTGGGATACCTCTGCTAGGTACATGCCCTCCTGGATCAAGGTCCTCGATGTGGCCCTCAATCTCCCGGTTGGGGCGCCCACATGCGACACTCATGGAGCTAAAGCTCGCATCATTCGCACCCGATGGGACACTCCCAAATGTCACCGTAGCAACATTCTCCTTCAAATGCCAATCATCCAAGTGTGGAGCCTTGGTGTGCATATCGCCCTCATGCACTTTTCCTTTCCTCCTCCTCGACACCAATTGGAAGCCATCCTCATCCACATTTGGGTGACTCCTACTAGCCACTCTTGACTTCGACGATCCCGCACCCAATGTACCCTCGATGTACTCCGCGTGATTGTTACAATCTTTGGACTTCTCCAACTGTCCAATAGACGATGGAGTGCCATTCGCCTTTGGGCGCCACTCACGGTGGATGATCTTGGCGGCATGGCTTGAAAGATTCTCCTTGTATGATGCTCGGCGACCCTTGTCTCTACCCCGAGACTTCCTTCCCTCTGCATGGCAATCATCTTTCTCATGCCCAACATGTTTACAATTATTACAAAACAATGGAATACGGTCCCATGCCACTTTGTACCTCGAGTCTTTGCCTCGGATATTAAGGATGATCTCTTCCGTCGGGGGAGTAGAGATGTCAATCTCTACGCAAATCCTTGCGAAGGAGAGTCGGCTTTGATGAATTGTGGTATGATCGGCATGTAGTGGCTTGCCAAGGAGCTTACCGATTGCCAAGAGGGCCGATTCCTCATAGAGATGAGCCGGTATACCTAATATGTTACACCACACGACGACAATTGGAGACTCAAAGAACGTGTCAAAATCCGGCGCCTACTTGAACACACTCATCGGATGGCAATCAACATACCAATTCGGACTCCCATTAGGGCCATTTAGCACCTTAGCATAATCGGCCACCTCTTGAAATTGGAGTAAAATATGCTTAGCATTAAAGTATTTCCATGTGAATGCTCCAACTAGCCCCATGTGATATGGATTGGGATACGACGAAGGACCCGTTGGATATATTGATCCAAGAACCCCACGTATAATGATTGGCAGCGGATTTCCTTGATTGATAATCTGGTTTGATCCACTTCCAGAGCTTGGAAAACCTCGACCCGTTGGCTATGTAATCAGCCAAGAACCTCGGTATGGTTGAACGCCACAAGAACTTGCTCAAAGTATCTTGATAAGTTCCAAACAAGTGAAAAACTCTACAAAGAGAATTCAACTCACAAGACAAACTCTATTTTCGTATTTGATCAATGATGTCCTCAAATGACATGCTTACAAGCCTATTTATAGGCTAGAATGGACTCTTGAAAGTCTCATATCATTAGTACAACTTAAGACCTTTAGAATGACTCATAATAAGTGAAAAGTAACTCCTAACTATTGGTGTGACTTTAGGACATCTAAAGTCACTTATTTAACTCAAAAAGTAACTTAAAAATGACTCTTCATTTTGCTGCTCCAACTTGGACGAAAATGCATCATTTATCTTCAATTTGGGCCTCCAAAATGTGATATATAGTGACTCAAAACTTCATGCATTGGGCTGCCCACTAACTTGAATAATATTCACCATTTGGCCCAATGTAGATTGGTCTTGGAATTGGGCTTTTATTTCATCAACTAAAAGCATCATGGACTCCTTTTTTTTTTTTTTTTTTTTTTTTTTTTTTTTTTTTTTTTAATCAAACACCTCTACGGTGGAGGGTTCGTGGGTCCCTCATCCCTATATTTCCACAAGAGATAATTACAAGGCGTGGCCACACCCAAAAGTGGTGTGCCGTAACAAAATCAAGAGTAGTATGCGGTCCGATCCCACAAGGTTCGGACCTCATCATACTCCTTTCCAAAAAACAATTAACCACAAAGCTAGTCACTATTGTCTCCCGTCGTCTCATGATCAACTTTGATGCCCGTCCCCGTCTAGGTTTCGGATGTGCGACACTCCCATCTCGTCCAATCTAACCAAGTCCAATAGTTCTCTCGGTGCTGAGTTGTAGTGCATTCGTAGGCCACTGTCTTGGACTAGCCCCATTTTCGCAAGGAAGTCCGCCGCTTTGTTCCCCTCCCTGTGTATGAAGGTGGCTCGGAATTTGAGTTGGCGTTTGAGAATGGTTAGTTGCGCCACCGCTTGCCGAGCGAGTGCCGGCCCCCATCCCGTCCCATTGACCAATTTGATTGCTTGCTCTGCATCTGACTCAATCCAGATTGGTAGGCCGTATTCCTTGGCTATATTTAGCCCGTGGATCATGGCCAACAGCTCCGCTTCTAACGCCGAGTGGGCTTCAAGGGGTGTGCTGACGGCGACGAGCATCTTACCCGAGTGGTCTCGAATAATCCCGCCAGCCCCTGTACTGCCGTTCGCTTCATTATAGGAGCCATCCGTGTTGAGCTTTATCCACGGCTGATCCGGGGGGTTCCATTTGATTGCCATGGCTAGGGGTAGCGCCCTGATTGCCGCCGCTTGTTGAGGAATATTGATTCCAAGTTTAACTCCCTTCCAATGTTTCGGCTTCAAGCTTCCATTAGACATAGCATTCCGAATGAACATGTGGACCTGCCATACCACGTTTTGTGGTTTAAACTGTGTGCCTTGGTGGCGGCTCCTGTTTCTCTCCGACCAAATAAACCAAAGGATGAGGTATGGAGTGGCTCGGCTAAGATGTTTCTTGTTCGGCTGTTGGCACCTTCGCGCCCACACTTCGATTCTCGTAGGGATTGTGTCATTGATATGGATGCGTGGGAACGGGCCTGTGAACCAGCCGTCGAACTCACTCCATACTCTGCGAGCTCCATATCCCTGGATGAAGAGGTGTTGGAGTGACTCAGTGTTCGGTCTGTGGGGGCAGCATTGGCACTTAGAAGCTAGCTCAATCTCCCGCCACTGAAGTTTCGTGTCAACCGGCACCCGATTGGAGAGAAGCCTCCAGATAAAGATGGCTATTGAGTTGGTGAGGCCTACCTTCCAAACGTCCCCCAAACCATGGATGATCGGGTTTCGTCCTCGAAGTGTGTCCCATGTCGAAGCCACCGTGAATTCCCCATGCTTAGAGAGGTTCCACCTCGGGATATCCTGTTCGTCATGGAGGATCGGTGTATTAATGATGCCATCGATAACATGCTGAGGGAGGCCGGCCTGATTGTGAAGGAGTTGAAGCTTGGGCACATCCCAACCACCATTTGTAATGAACTCCGAGACCCGGGTGGTTGGTCTTCCCCTATCATCAAGGCTAAGTTCCCTCAGAGGGCTATTGCCAAGCCAAATGTCATCCCAGAAGTAGATGTCCCCTTGTCCCACTAGCCATCTCATGTGCGGTTGCGCGAGGGGCCATGCTCTTGAGAGCCTTCTCCACGTAGGGCTACTCCTGCTCGGCAATCTCAAGGTGAGCGGTGTGGAGTTGGAGCAATATTTTGCCATCATGTATCTTGCCCAAAGGGAGTTTTGCTCCCGAAATCGCCACCACAGTTTGATATTGAAAGCGTGGAGGACCTCCATAGTTTTTCGGATCCCAAGGCCTCCTTCATCCGTGGGCCGGCACATTTGTTCCCATCCAATCCAATGGGTCCGCTTCTTTTCATTCGTAGACCCCCAAAGAATCGGGCCATTTGTTGATCAAGTTGCTTGAGGGTACCGGCCGTGGGCTCGACGGCTTGAAAGATGTGCAAGGGGATCGCTTCAAGAGTGCTCTTAATCAACGTAAGCCTTCCTCCAAAGGATAGGTGGCGGTGTGCCCATCCTGAGATCCTTCTTGCAATCTTTTCCCGTAGAAAGAGGAACATGTCCGTGCGCTTGACACCACGGTAGATAGGGACACCGAGATAGAGAAAAGGAAAGGCCCCTCTAGAGAAGCCTCCTTCCGCCTGGATCGAGTTTGCCCAGTGTTCATGGGCCTCGGCAATATAGAAATTACTCTTGGCGAGGCTGACTTGTTGGCCGGAGACTCTTTCATATTTTTCGAGACAGGCTCTTAGCCGGCGCATAGGATTTGCCGCCGCTTGAGTGAAGATGATAATGTCGTCCGCATAGGCTAGATGGCTGATCTCCATGCATCTCCGGGAGGCTTTGAACGTCATGTCCTTTTGGCCGAGGATGAGCTTATCTAATGCTCGGGACAGGTAGTCCGCCGCGATTACGAACAGAGCAGGGGAGATCGGGTCTCCTTGCCGAAGTCCTCGAGTTGATCTAAAGAAGCCCGAGGGTGCCCCGTTAACAAGGACCGAGAACCAGCAACACCCAATACACCTCTCCATAAGTGAAATCCATGAATCCGGGAAACCCATACAGCGTAAAACTTTGAAGAGGAATGGCCATTGGACCCTATCATAGGCTTTAGCCATGTCAATCTTTACTGCCACATTAGGCGCTGGGGAGCATCTAGCAAGCTCATGGAACATCTCTTGAGCCAGAAGTGCGTTGTCGTTAAGGAGCCGACCTTTGACAAATCCACTTTGGTTTGGGGAGATGACCTGTGGGAGGAAAGGAGAGAGTCGAGAGGTGAGTACCTTGGTAATGATCTTGTTTAAAACATTGCAGAGACTGATGGGTCGGTAGTCGGTCCATGATTCCGGCGAAGCCTTCTTTGGGATAAGGACAATGCTTGTGGCCGTGATGCTCCTCGGCAGGAAGGCCCCTCTGAAGAACTGTCTGATTGCGTCCACTACCTCCGGTCCCACAATAGGCCAGCAGGCTTGATAGAAGGTGGCCGAGAAGCCGTCGGGTCCGGGTGCACTATCTCCGGAAATGCAAAAGGTGGCACTCCTGACCTCGTCCGCACTTGGAGCATCTGCGATGTCAGCGAACTGCTCGGCTGAGTGGACCTGCTGGATTAGGTCGAGGTCTGGATCTTCAAGTGTCGGATTGTTGGGGGCAAGGAGTTGTTGGAAGAACTCCACTGCGGACTTTTTAATCTCGGCTTCCTCGGTGAGCTCCTGCCCATTGACACGTATTGAATGGATGCGGAGACGTACCCTCTTTTGTTTCACCCAGCTTTGGTAGAACCGGGTATTTTTGTCTCCCTCGGCAAGCCACCTCAGAGCTGCCTTCTGTCGCCAAAAATCTTCTTCCATTTTCAGCAAAAGGATGTACTCGGCAATGTGTTTGTTGATCGCTGTCCTGTGATCCGGGGTCGGCCTTGCTTCGAAACAAGATTGGGCCAAAGCAATTTCTTCCTCCTTTTCTTTTAGATTAGCATGAATGTTTCCAAAAACCTCTTTGTTCCACTCCTTAAGGGCCTTTTTAACTCTGGCCTGCTTGATTTGAATGTTTAGGATTCCACCCGCCCCCGTGGGCTCCTCCCATGCTTTTTGCACTACGGCCATGAATCCTTCATGACGGATCCACATGTTCTGGAACCTGAAAGCCTTGGCTCCAGCGGATGTGTTCATCTTCGTGCACCTGACAAGAATTGGTCCATGGTCCGAGGCAATCCGGGGGAGGTTCGTAACCCGAGTAGCCTCGAAGGTCTTAGTCCAATCCTCGCTGACAAACACTCTATCCAACCTTTCAAAAAGGCCATTCTTGGCCCAAGTGAATGCCGCTCCATCAAAACCAGGGTCAAGCAGCCTACAATCTTCCGTTGCCTCCGCAAAATCGACCATCTCGGCTTGCCGGTTGGTATCACTTCCAACTCTGTCTTGATGAGATAGCATGGTGTTGAAATCGCCACCGATGATCCAAGGTGTTCCCTCAAGAGGCCCGGCAATCTCTCTCATCTTGTCCCATAGGTGATGTCTTTCAGCCCTTGTACATTTGGCGTACACGGCTGAGATGGCCACCGGCCTAGCAAGGCGGTGGGATTTGAGGTACCCGTGGAGAATTTGTTCCGAGTCAACCTCAATATCAAAAGTGGACCCCTCTTCCGCAAACATCCAAATCTTCTCGTTCATGTTCGAACCAATGAAGGACAGCCCCAAGGCCTTAGAGAAACGGTCCGGGTCCGGTTGTGTGAGCGGTTCCATTATTGCAAGAAATAAAACATTATGACAACCAATTAGTCTTTTCAGAACGTTTTGAGTGGGCGCATTCGCGATCCCCCTCACGTTCCAAAACATGAGATTGTACGACATTATTAACAAGAAGGGTGCGTACCCAAAGAGGTTGAAGGCCCTCCTTGATAATCAGTACGGTGTTGCTCTTTGTTCGGAGCGACCTCCTCGGCGTCCTCGGCCGAACTGTTGCCTCCTAACTTCTCGGCCCCCACATGCAATTCCATAAGGTCTTCGTCCGCATCCCCACAATTCTCAACATCAAATTCTCCGTTCTCCATGAGAGTATAATATTGGTTAGTGCTCATGTGGTTCTTTGCCGAGAAGAACCCACGCCCCCTTGTCAAAGCATGACGCGCGCCTCCTCTCGGATTCCCTCGCCGATCTGGTGAGACCAAGCTCCTCGCAATGGGGGAGCCCCACTCCACGTCCATGTTCCCACGTGGTGTTGGTGGTTCGGTGGTGGGATGCAATGGATTCCCCCGGTTCGGTGGGGACTTCCCAATCTCGATCCCGGCAATAAGCCCGGCATTTTGAGTTCCGGAGCTCGGTCCGCTCCCCAAAGTAGAGTCACCCTTGGAGTTCGGTCCCTCCCAGGAAGTATCACCGGAGTCCTCCCCATTTGTTTTGTTATTGTTTGGTCGATCACCGGCCTTGCCTTGCTTCTTCCCCTGATGTTTCCATTCGTTGGAGCTGGAGGCATTCTTCCCCATATCTTGCTTCCCCTTCTCGGTCTGTCTCTCGGGATGTGGCTGTTTTGGCGGGCCGTTGTGGTAGTTTCTCTTTGGCGGCCGTTCCTTCTTGCCCGTCGCATAGCACACCTCACTTGCATGGCCGACATGTTTGCATTCTCGGCAATATGATGGTATCTTGTCCCATCGGACTCGCTGCACCGTTTCTCGCCACCAAGATCGAGGATTATCTCTTCGGTAGGTGGTTTTGTGATGTCTATCTCGACGCAGATTCGGGCAAATGAAAGCCGAGTCTTGTTTGCCGTGGCTCGATCAATTTGTATTGGATTGCCGAGAAGCTTGCCGATGGCGAATAAGGCGGATTGGTCGAAAAGGTGAATGGGGAGGCCAATTAGGTTGCACCAGATTGCCGCAATGGGGGACTCGCAGTAAGCATCAAAGTCCGGGGACCATTTGAAGACCCTCATCGGGTGTCGGTCAATGAGCCAAACGGGCGTACCCCTTGGGCCTCCAAGGATTCGGGCATAGTCCGCCAAGTCCTCGCATTGAATGAGAATATGTTTAGCATTAATGTACTTCCAACTAAATCCACACCGAAGTTTAATATTGTCGAGGGTCTTTTGGATTTGCAGTCCCGTAGGGATAGAGTGAGAAAACTTACCCACAATGGCGTGTCCCATGCTCTCAGCAAGCTTTTGAGTTTCCGCTCCGGAGAAGTAAATGGCCGGGATGCCGTCGGACACTGAAGCAAATCCAATGTTCTGGAGCTTATCCGGTTCAAAGGCTTGGGGGCCGGTAGGGTCAGTCGAGCCTTTGAGCATGTCCGCCATCGTTTTCGGCCGACCGGGGTGGTTTGCGGCGCCTTCACCCCGGCCTTGTAGAGTGTTACTCGCCGAGCCCGACGGGGTACCCCTAAGCAAGTCCGCCATCGATTTCGGCCACGGCGAGGGCCCCAGTGTAGCTTCTACCCCCCCAAGTTGATTAACTACATTCAGCCCTTGTGTTGCGGCATCCGTCGCGGACTTAGATGTGTTTCCATTTCTCTTCGGATTGTTGAGTTCGGCTTCTCCATTCTCGGTGTGGATCTTCTCGGCACCTACGTTGCCGTTGTGTGCCCTTCTCGGCTTTTCCATTCTCGGCTTTTCGGCTTTTTCTTTCTCGGTGTGGATCTTCTCGACTTTTTCCTTCTCGGTGAGGGTCTGTTCGGCATCATCCATAGGCGTATCGTTGGGTGTTGGTGTGTCTCTTGTCACTGCAACCATCTCGGCACTAGGCGTGGCCTTGTTCATCGTCTCGATAAAAGGCTTTTCTCGGTAGACGTTAGGGTTCGACTTCGGTCGCGGCTGGCCGAACTCCGCACTATGATGTTCCGAACTAGCCTCAAACGTAGCTCGGAGCTTGCTAGTTCGTCCTCGTTCGAGAGGGGGAAAGTCCTCAAGAGAGGGTCCATTTCCATCCCGAGGTGTGTGTGTGACACTTTGCATGCATCCCGAAGGGTTTAGGGGGAACTCCAGTGGATTGTGGCCGGCCGTAATGAGAGGTTGCGCAACCAATGTGTCTAGCATCTCCGCCGAGTCCAAGGCGGCTAAGTGGATGATTTCGGCCTTTGTTGGTTGCGTTGGGGCCTCCACGACAATCGTCTCACGTGAGCTCTTGGGACGGAAAGGAGTTAGCCCACTTTCGGAAGGAGGTTTTGGTCTCCAAGCCAATTCGGGAAAGTTGGGTTGCTGCAAAAAGGAGCTAGATTTTTGTTGTTTTGGGGGCTCAACGGATGCATTGGGGCCAGCATCACGTGGTGTTCCGAAGTGGCAAGGCGCCAAGGAACTTTCGGAAAGTGATTTTGTTGTTGTGCCCATTTCGGGCAAGTTGACTAGCGCGTCCACCCAGGCCTTTTGACCCATGCTAGAGCCATCTCTCTCCGAGCAGCCATCATGTGGGGGGTTGTGCTCTCCTCCGTCACCAGTCCCCGCGTTTGCGCCGGCCGCAAGGTCATCGGCCGGAGCGTTGTCAACAGTTCTGGCGCCGGCAAGTTCTTCATTAATCTTAGCTTCATCTTCACCGTTGAGATTAGGGGGGGGCTCCATCGACGTCGGGAAGATGGGGCCTTTGCATTTTGGGCTTCCGACCG
This sequence comes from Salvia splendens, assembly GCF_004379255.2. Classification (NCBI taxonomy): domain Eukaryota; kingdom Viridiplantae; phylum Streptophyta; class Magnoliopsida; order Lamiales; family Lamiaceae; genus Salvia; species Salvia splendens. The sequence continues at coordinate 19,846,377 of NC_056038.1, forward strand.
GCGAGCTCCCTTCGGCCCCGAAATCAATCTTCTTCCTAAGTTGCTTGTCCTCCGGCATCGGTGAGGGTACGAACCTTTTCCGACCAGTGCCTTTGATGGGAGGGGCTGGTGTACTTTTCCGTGCCTTCACCTTCATTTTCAAAGTTTTCTTCGCCACTTTCCTGCAGGGAAAAATTATGGAGGGAGACTCCTCCGACGTGAAATTCATTGGCTGGTCCGATAGAGGGTCCTCGGCCGGCCGGAGGACCATTAGCTGGTCCGAGATGGTGCGCGGTTCTTCTGACTCCGGGGGGGATCCGGCAGGCGCTCCGGCATGATCGAGAGAATGAGTCGAGTCACCAGCCGCTCCGGAGCTTTGTTCGTGCCTTAGCCAAGGGAGTGGTTGGTTGGTGAGAATCCGAGGTCGGGAGGATGGTGGGTGGCTGGTGGAGCGGGGGCGTGAGGAGGACCGTCGACAGTGGTGAGCCGAGCAAGAATGGGGTGGGCGGCGATGTGGGAACTCAAAACGTGGTGGGGGATTCTAGAGAGAAGGGAGAGCGTCTCTCTCTAACTTACAATTTTTTTGAGCCTTTTCCCTTTTTGTATTTGATTACATAGGGAAAATGATTCAATGAATTCCACCCACTTAACATGTCTCTTGCTAAGCTTACCTTGACCTTTCAAGTACTTGAGAGATTCATGATCCGTGTGAATTACAAACTCTCTAGGCCACAAGTAATGCTGCCATGTTTCCAAAGCTCTAACCAAAGCATATAACTCCTTGTCATACGTTGGATAGTTCAATTGAGCTCCTTTCAACTTTTCGCTAAAGTACGCGATTGGCTTCCTATCCTGCAACAAAACAGCTCCTATGCCTACCCCAGATGCATCACATTCAAGCTCAAACATGTTATCAAAGTTAGGCAAAGAAAGAATTGGTGCAGTTGTAAGTTTTTCTTTAAGGAGATTAAAAGCATGTTCTTGTTTTTCTCCCCAATAAAAACAAACATCCTTTTTCACAATTTCATTCAAAGGTGCAGCAATTGTACTAAAATCCTTGACAAACCTCCTATAAAAACTAGCAAGACCATGAAAACTTCTAACTTGTGCTACATTTTGAGGAATTGGCCATTCTAAAATAGCTTTCACCTTCTCTTTTTCCATTTCAATCCCATTAGCACTTATAACAAAACCCAGAAAAACAACTTTATCCATGCAAAAAGAACACTTTTTGAGATTTGCATACAATGATTCTTTTCGTAAGGTATCCAAAACTGCACGCACATGGTTAAGATGTTCATTCACATTTTTGCTATAGACAAGAATATCATCAAAATAAACAACCACAAATTTTCCAATGAATTTTCTCAAAACATGGTGCATCAACCTCATGAAAGTACTTGGTGCATTAGTTAAACCAAAAGGCATTACTAACCACTCATATAGACCAAATTTTGTTTTAAAGGCTGTTTTCCATTCGTCTCCTTCTCTAATTCGAATTTGATGATAACCACTTTTCAAATCGATCTTACTAAACACAACAGAACCATGCAATTCATCAAGCATATCATCTAGCCTAGGAATAGGATAGCGATACTTTACCGTGATTTTGTTGATTGCTCGGCAGTCGATGCACATCCTCCATGATCCATCTTTCTTAGAAACAACAATTACCGGAACAGCACATGGACTCATGCTCTCACGGATTTTTCCATTGTCCAACAACTCTTGCACTTGCCTTTGAATTTCCTTAGTCTCTTCGGGATTGGCTCTATAGGCTGGTCGATTTGGTAGAACTGCCCCGGGAATAAGGTCAATTTGGTGTTCAATACCTCTTAATGGTGGTAATCCACTTGATTCTTCCATGGGAAAAACATCTTCGAATTCCTGTAAAAGAGACACAAAAGCACTTGGCAAAGAAGTGGTTAATTCGTTAGTGGTAAACAAAGACTGTTTGTACACTAAGATGAAAACACTCTTTTTTTCAACTATTGCACTCTTTATTTCTCTTGCTCCCACATAAAAGTTCTTTTTTTCATTCGGACTCTTTTCACTTGACTCTTTTTCAATGCCCTCACCTTTTTTCCTCTCATTCTTACTTTTCTCTCGACTCTTTTTTTCACTCGACTCTTTTTCAATGCTCTCACTTCTTTTCCTCTCAACCTCACGAGCTCTCCTTGCTTGTGACAATTTTTGTTGGTCCTCTTGAACTTGTTGAGGTGTTAAAGACACAAGCATAATAGACTTGTTGTTGTGCTTGAAGGTGTAGTGGTTGTGAAATCCATCATAAGTCACTCTACGATCAAACTGCCATGGCCTCCCCAAAAGAATGTGACTAGCATGCATTGGCACAACATCGCAAAGAACATCATCTTTATAATTGCCAATTGAAAACGAAATTAGAACTCGCTTAGTCACTCGAATTTCTCCACATTCATTAAGCCATTGTAGCTTGTACGGATTAGGATGTTTTTCCGTTGTTAAGCTCAACTTTTCCACCATTTCAGAACTTGCAACGTTTGCACAACTACCACCATCAATAATCATTATGCAAAGTTTACCTTGGACCAAACACCTTGTGTGGAAGATGTTCTCCCTTTGCTGATCATCGTTTCTGTTTTGCATGTTTAGAGCCCTTCGAACCACCAAAAGTTCTCCATGTTCTGGTTCAATCTCCTCCAATTGTTTATCCTCCTCCTCCTCATCATCATCTTCACGTTCACTTTCAGATTCTATCTCTCCATTTGGCTTCAAAATCATCACCCTTTTGTTTGGACATTGAGATGCAATGTGTCCAACACCTTGACAACGAAAACATTTGATATCTCTATTTCGAGTAGAAGTAGAAGTAGAAATACCTTTACCCTTCTCAAATTCTTTGGACTTGGATGTCGACGCCTCATTTGGGGTTTAGAACCTGCCCCAAAATTGGGTTGGTTGAAGTCCACTCTTTTGTCCTCGAAGAATGAGAACTTGTTGAAAAATTCTTTTGGATTGTTCCCTTCTTCTTCAATTGTCCCTCCACCTTCATGGCCATATGAACCATGTCCTCCAACTCCACATAGTGTTGAAGCTCCACAATGTTTGCAATCTCCCTATTCAGCCCACATAAGAATCGAGCCATAGTTGCTTCTCTATCTTCTTCAACATTTGCCCTAATCATGGCAATCTCCATGTCTTTGTAGTAACTCATCAACAGATTTAGTACCTTGTTTCATAGATTGTAATTTTTGATACAATTCACGAAAATAATGAGAAGGTACAAATCTCTTACGCATTATGCTTTTCATTTCTTCCCAAGTCGAAACTGGTCTTCCTCCGTATCGCCTTGTACTAGTTGTCAATTGATCCCACCAAACTATAGCATAGTCAGTGAATTCAATAGCAGCAAGTCTAACCTTTTTCTCCTCGGAATAGTTTGTGACATTCAAAGATGAGATCCCACCTTTCTCTCCCACTCCAAATAAGCTTCGGGTCACTCCTTCCTTGGAATGTTGGGATCTTCAGTTTGATGCTTCTCAAATCACCATCCACTTCATTTGTACGCCCTCTTCTACCGTTTCCACGTCTCTCATTTCGATGCCTATATGAAGCATCATCTTCTCCTCCACTCTCTTCCTCCTCGTTATTATTTTCATTTGTTGCCTGAACTTCTAGCCTCTCCAACCGCCCTGAAACACTTTCCAGAATACCCGTGCAAACCTTGCAAAATTGTTGTTGCATGGCTTTCAACTAGGATCAACTGGAATAATGATCGTCAGAAATCCATCCTCACAGTTCACTCGCTGTATCACAAAAAATTAAACCTCACAAAACACTCGTGGTATATCACTCGTTGGCTTTTACCTCCCTCAAATAAACCTCACCACCAGCCTTTTACCACTCTTTCTCTTTTGCAAAGATACACAAGTAAAAAAAAACAAATCAAAACAAAACAAGACTTAAATAACGACCAACCAAAACTTCAGCCCTTGAGATGAAGGATGAAAGGAAA